>NW_027491823.1:600000-843064 GCF_021521415.1 Bidens hawaiensis | reverse complement strand
AGAATCTACGTAGTTAAAGGCGTCTCAGGTGTCAGGAAAGGCGAGAAGCAGCTAAAACGCATTGCAGTCATCAAGGCACCCCGGCGGTTTGTTTATACCATGGTTTATTTATACATTATTGAGTACAGAAAGGCCTGGAACAGCCTAAACTAGCTCTAAAATCTTACAAATGGTTTATTTATACCATGCGATTTGTTTAGAAAGCCTAGGCCCAAGGCTCACTCTTGGTGCCTTGAGTGCATCTAGAGCCCTTCAATTATCTAGTTTAGTAGTTACTGAATTATTATTTTGTTTAAACTGTCTTTCTTGGATGGGAACATTGAGTTCTGTGTACATCTTCACTGACGCTGCCATGGTCCCTTTTTTGTTGTTGTTGTTTGGGGGGGGGGGGGGGGGGTTGGAGCTGAGTTGGGACCTCAAGGTTCGATAAATTACACTGCACAATAACTTGCTCATCAGTGTTATTTTTGGCTCTATGAGGATCGGGTTATCTCAGCTTTTAGAATTCACTAAGTTATGAATTTGTCTAATCCACCTTGTTGGATGGGTTAGTTCTATGTAAGGTTTACCTCATTACCCAATCATGTTCTTGTTTGGAGGGGGGGGGGGATTGTTTTTCTCTTTGACTTGCAGCTGAGTACTGTAGATAGCTGTTCATTTGTTATTGTTTCATGATGAAACTTTCATTGTTTGCTGCTGGATTAATATGCAGCAGTGATCTACTCCATTATGTTGGGCAGTTTTTTCGTGTGTGTTTTGAAGACAGCATTTGCCCTCTTGTCATGTCATATCATGTTTGATGTCTGTACATTAAAATCACTTTTTTTTCTCAATGTATCTCTCTTAATCATCAATTACAACCGCTGCAAAATTTTCCCATTTTCTACATTGGACATTAAACTCAGGTTGCTTCCTTGTTCCTTTTTTTATTATTGATCATGGTGCCACTCTTTATGGGATGGAAAAGGGGGTACCTGTTTAATACACTGTAGTTAGTATTATAAATGTTAGTTATGAGAAGCCAGAATATAGGAAGAGTTGACTTCTGTTCACACATATGTCCACACATATGTACATGGTGCAAATATGAAGAACATCGTGGAATAGGGTAATGATGAACAAGCCTATTGGGTGTGACATCGGTTATGCGTACAACAAACAGTTTAATGTCAACACCTCAAGGACATTGTTAATTGCATGATGCTACGGTATTTGGAGTGGAGGCGCACAATCAAGTAAGTGATGAAATTTTGTGAGCAAATCAGTGTTTCCTTTTTTTCTGTGGGTTATAATGTTGAATCTAGAGGATATTTTTTTTACTTAGACTAGTACATAAATATATGTATTTTTCATCTTTTAATCTGACCCTCGTTTACTCCGGAGGCATAGAAATGAGTTTGTGATGGAACAGTTTAGATCTGTGTTAGATTAGTCTTGGGCCCTTAGCTATTCCTGTACTTTTGTGTCCATTATCTTTAGCCTTGTTGTAGTGGTATTTGTGGCTTTGGGCATAATCATATAGATTTTTTTAGGGGAGTGTATAGGTAGTTGTATAGGTTTTAGTGATCTTTTTTCTATCTCTTTGCTCTTTTATCTGTAACTACTATAGTTTACTTATCACTGTATGCTAGCGGTAGTTTAAAACTTCCACTGTTAGTATTTGTGTATAGTTGCTTGCTCTGACTTTTCTAGCTACATTTTATGTTATCTGGACTAGTTTTTTACTGTACACATAAAAAAAGTTTTTTTTATGAGCCGGGAGTCTCAGCAGGAGCAATCCCTATCTCCTGGGATTTTGGGATACACCCTCCCAGACCCCACAAGTAGCTATACTGCTATGAGTGGGATTGTACTAGGTATGCTTGTTGTATTCTCCTTCCTACACTGACATCAAAAAGCACATGAAAGGTTCTTGGCGGTGAGAGGTGGAGTTTTTACATGAAGCAGCACAAGGTTGATGCGTGGAGCAGCTTGAGGCGGCACTTCTTGCACCTGGTCGAGTTTTCAACCAAGAGGCAGTAACGTTGCAGTAGGGGATTGAGTAAAAAGTATTTTTGTTACTGTTGCAGTCAGGGGTTTGCGGTCTATTCATATAGGCCGAGAGAGAGGGTGGGAGATGAGGGAGAAGGCTGGCTGGGAGACGTAACAAAATTCTAATAACACTACTAACCTCCTATTATATAGGCTCATGATTCCTCTCTAGGCTGCTTCATGAGCTTGTACTATAACTTGACTGAGTTGTTCAGTTACTTTCTGCATAGACTACTTGTTATTTTGGTGTTACTTAGAGTTTGGCTTCTTTTGGTTGAACATAAACTTATTTGGTTGTAAATACTTTTTTTCTCTTTCTACGTGTTTAGCTTAATATAAGTGTTTACAAAATAACAAGTTGAAACAGTATCTATA
The DNA here is from genome assembly GCF_021521415.1 of Bidens hawaiensis. Classification (NCBI taxonomy): domain Eukaryota; kingdom Viridiplantae; phylum Streptophyta; class Magnoliopsida; order Asterales; family Asteraceae; genus Bidens; species Bidens hawaiensis. The sequence continues at coordinate 840,658 of NW_027491823.1, read as the reverse complement.
TTAATTTTCTGGCATTTTTTATACCAAATGTCTTGTTTATTTGAAGCTCTTATTTCACGCCTTGGCTTTCAGGACACAAAACACCTCGGAGCGCCTCATCTTTCAAATCAAGCTTCCTACATTTTTAACCAAATTTTCTTATTTTATATCCTGTTACTTGCCAAATAAGTGACTTGAATCCTTAGAGGGTATTTTAGTAGTTTACTTAGTATTTTTAGTAATGAGTAGTTGCTTTCAATAAAAAGAGAATCAAGTTGCTTTTTTAGGATGTAATTCAAGTTTTAATATTGTATTCCTTAGTGCTGATTTTCTGATTGACAACAGCTTTCCGAAGTTTCCATATTTCTGGAAATTACGTCTCAGTTTTGATAACAGTTACGATATCTGTTTATGTTCATAGAAGATACAAGACTGCTTTATAGTATTTTGTGGCCGCCGCTTTTATCTATTATAAGCCATATCCAATCCTAGATTTTAAATAAATTTGACTTGGTAATGAAAATCAGGTGGTGAACGGTGACCTGGTCTTAAAACTACTTTTGTGCTGCTATGTATCTTATTAAATCATGTACGTGATGACCTTAGGAACTTTGGAAGTTAGTTATAGTTAGAGTTTAAGTGTAGCCACTGGTGAGAAAGCATGAAATGATTTATTTCCATACATTGGAGGAAGCTTTTGGCAGTCTGGCATTAAGATTTAAGAGATTATACGAATATATGAAGCCATGTCGGTTTATTTACAATGATCTGTCCTGTCCTTGTAGAGAATTAGAGAGTTCAACAACTTTGCCAATGTGATTTACTACATTGATGCGTTACGACCACCTTTATAACTATAGCTATGGGCTACTGCGAGAAATTAATATTATGTAGTCTCTGATCTATGATAAATTGATAATAGAATTGATTGATTTAAGATAGTGTTATATATTTGTTGGAGTCTTGTTGAGTATGTGGGGAAAGATTGATATTTTGGTCTTATTTACAGTATCTTTGAATGTGAGTCAAGTGATTGAACATGTAAGGAGAGTAACAGTTCTTTTAATCATTATTTGTTTTAGATCTTGTTCTTAAATACCACGTAAGGATCTTGTTTTTTAGTTTTCCTACTTGGTGAGGGTATATTATCTTTTGTATGATGTTTTTAAGGGCTAACCACTTTATGTTAGGTCTTGCCTAAATGTTTGCTGTTCCCAAAAGTAATATTTACATCTGCTGCATACGATGCATGTTATTTGTTATACAATTCATTCTTATTTTTGTCATTTGGACTCATGTCTCAGGTGTGAAATCTCGGTTCTGGCTAAAAATTATTCTCCTGGATCGGCCTGGCCAATGGAAATATTGAAAGGTGGCATCTTGTGTTCTGTTTTCATGATATGTTGATTTTCTGATTAAATAAGTGATATTAGTAAAGTAATCCCAAGACTACATAACTAACAAAAGATTCACTCTTTACGTGGTGCAGTTTTATGGCTTACTGCCCGACCGTTAAACGGCTATTGTCAACTTCTAGGATTCTTGCAGGACACACATTGCAGACTCATGATCCCTGTGTTTAATGGTGCATATAGGTATGGATCTTGGTTTCCTTATACTTCTTTTTCTTTAACAATTCCATCATCCCCCAGAAACTGCAATGTTTGACCATTTGATGATGCCATTCGGTCAAAAGATCACTCTAGGTCTTGATTTTAAAAAGCGCGTGGTACTCTGATGAGTTTTTGATCCCAAAAGCCGGCGCATGAAGTGCGTGCATTACATATGTGAGGCGTTCGCCATGCAAAAAACTGAAAAATTATTTAGAGAATAGAGATAATGTTTAAACTTCTTAACTTTTAAACACTAAAATATGAGATATTCTCATAATCTTTGGTTAAATTTGTTTTAACTGATTCAAATACTCAAAACCCATACTGAATTGATGGTCAAAAAACTTACACCGTCAGCGGTTACTTCTCTTTTAAACTTTTAAGTTTATTTTAATATTATATTAGCATAATTAAATATATTTATGCTTTGGCTTTCTTTTATAACTTTTGAATACAACGTTTTATAAAATTTCGAATATACCGTTGAGACAAACTTGTTTTTATGTACGTGCCGACATGAATTTTATTCAAAACTGAGTCGGGTCTAGTTTTTATTGAACGTTTCGACATAAATTTGACCTAACTCGGTTTCGAGTAAATTTATTTGGGCACATAGATAAAAATAAGTTCGTCTCAATGGTATATTTGATAATTTTTAAAAATTGTATATTTTATAAAGTTATAAAAAGAAAAACTAAATATGATTGAATTAATTATAATAATTAAATATTAAAAAAATAAAATTTCAAAACTTGGTTTAAAGACGACTGTTTCAAAAACGACGGATATCAGATTTCAAAAAACGACAGATTATTTTCAAAAGTTGACTGAGCCAATGAATTAGGAACACGTGGCTGGTTTTGATTGGCTCAAATAAACTCGTCGGCGAAGACGGGTTTGGTTCAAAACCTGTCTCCGCCGACGAGTTTTGGATGGACGTTTATGCAATCTACAAAATTTTGAGAATCTCTCCTCTTTTGGGCTATTTTTCCTTTTTAAAAAACCTTGATGAGAGTTTTTTTTAATACCTTTAGTATTCTTACTTTTATGAGCATAACATCACAGTGGAAATGCCCTCCTCAAGTCACCAGAGGAGGCAAGTCGGACGGTCCAAAATGGTGTAGCCTGAGACATTTTCTAAAAATGCTAAGCTTAAATTATAGTTGTGCGTTAGATATTATTTACAAGGATGGTAACAACTTATTTATAAATGGTGCGTTTCTAGTTTGTTTACTTGGTGATATATATTCGTATGATATGATGTATTTGCGGGCTTATCATTTTATGTTATATCTTAGCATGATTCAACTGTTTGTTTTATACAAAATCCATCATTTATGATTTTATGCCTTGTGTTTGTCAGATAGATAAAACTCTAAATCTTTTTAATAATTGGTGCATTAAATGTGATTACGTTTACCATATTATTACAATAATAATCTTTGCTTTTAGAAAAAAACGATTCAGGATATGCCGTGTCTATTAAAACACTCGTTATGGGGACCTTCGACCTGTTTTTTTTCCTGCTCTTTTTTACCCATTTAACATCCATGTTAAGAGATCTGTGTAGTCAAAAGCGCAAATATATTTTTTTAATTATTTAACCACATGGTTGAACTGTTAAAGATAACTTGTAACATGAATCAACTCATTCATAATTGAATATATTATTTGACATAGGCGATTGTTTATTTCATAATCTCTTTGTATTAATTTTCTCAGGTGAGGGAGACTGCAGGAATGTTGTGACGTCATAACGACTAGAAAGTCACAGGTAATCGACTTCTTTTGACAAATATATTATTTTTTTCATATCATGAACAAATCTTTACATTTTTGTATCTGAAAATACATTCTGTTTCAAACACCACAACAAAATAACAAAACATAACGAAAAACCAGAAACTGGACCCTTTTAGTCGAGTTTAATCTGTCGTCAATTTGTCAGCAGCACCTCTGATCTGGATGCCAGATGGCGGTGGGCCGTCTGCGTATGTTTGTTGACCAATCTGTCATGTCTCTTAATGTTGAAGGCGTTAATAAGGCGGAAGAATAGAGTATGCAGAAGAAGATGACCAGTATTAGTGAAGAGGCTGCCATTGTTGAAGGTATCCTGTTCATGGATTATAGTTAGTTATTATATATTGAAAGAGAAGATGCAAGTTGTTTGTCAATAATTAAAATAATATCTGATATTAATATTTGTGTGGATAATGTTCTCCGGTGCAAAGCCAACAAGATTGTGGGTCATATAATAATAAAGGCATTTATAGTCGTCACATCCACTTACAGACTTTGCTAAAGGCATTTGCTGGTAATATGAACTTTATTTATAGAATTCTTTGTAGTTGCCTGATTTGGAGGATAAACTTTATTCCTTAAACATGTCATGTGTGAGATGAGTAAAGTGGACGGTAGTAGTGGTTCAAATAAATTCTTTAGTTTGTCTAATAATACGATCAATCTTACAATGAGTCTTAGATGCTTCTTTCTCGTCTCGGGCTTAAAAGTAACTTTTAAAAAATAGTAAGCTTCATGGCACTAGGGTCAGGGTAGTGCCGTAGAGGATTAAGAAGTGTGTTGGATTGCTAATCGTCTAAACCATGAGCCGTAGAGCCTGCCAACCGGAGCTAGTATTGAATTATCAATAAACTGGATGCCAGTTGTGGATTTGGAGTCGTTTAAGGCAAAGCTAAATACTTGAAAAGCAAAAAGACCTCTCGATTGGTGGCACCTCACTCTGTTGAAATCGGTTCTTGGTAAAAGCTCATTGTATTATTTTCAATGTTCGAAACTCCAAAAAAAGACTCTAGAAAGCTTTACAAACGTATTAGGAGGAATTTTCAACATGGCCGATAGGATGTATCCTGTTGGCAACATCTGGTGCGAGTTCTATGATAAGTTTTGTAAGACTGTACGAGCCAGTTGGGTTCCTCAAGTGAGTTGCTTCGTATGGATACTAGTGCAAAACATAATTCTTTTATCAACACGTCTTTGGTTTAGAGGGGTAAAAATTCAATCTACAATAAAAATTACATATCTACTATAGAAAATTTATTTACTTATTTTTTTACAAGTTTATGAAATTAACATTTGTTTTTGTTAAATGTAATTTTAGTGAACCACTCCACTTCCTTTGATGTTCCATTCTGTATTTAAATAATAAAAAAAGATGAAAAACAATCCAAAGTGGAGTTTGGAATTATGAATTACTAGTTTTTATCCTCGTATTACGGGTTGTTTTATATTGTTTGTTCTAATATTTATTTATTTTTTGAATTTATATTTTTCTTATTGTATGAAAGTTAATAATATACTTATGGTTTGATGATAAATTGTTTTACAAATAAATGAGATGTTACCCGGTTTAAAAACTATATGATTTTGATGAGACCCAGAACCCGTTTATTTTTTTTACTATAAAATTGGTTTTTAATTATAAATAATATTTATGAAAGTTAATAATATACTTATACTTTTATGAGATCCAAGACCCGTTTATTTTTTTACTATCAAATTGGTTTTTTAATTTAAATAATATATATATCTTTTTTAAAATAAATAAGATATCAATTTTTATTATATCCTATTTTATAGGATTTTTACATCAATAATTTGGTGAGAATAATTTTTAATTTAATGAGATGTTATAACCCGTTTAAGGAATATCTGGGTTTGGAAAGACCCATATCCATGAATTCGGGTCAAATGCATGAGAAACCACCATTTAAAAATCAAGCAAATCTGGTGACTTCAAAAAAAGGGGAGCGACCACATCGCGACACGTAGGATTTTTATATTTTCGTTTATATATATTATAGATAGATTATTGGAGGCTTCATAAGTCAAAATATTCCAATTCATTTATTTAGTACCAAAATGTAATGGGATTTGAAGTGGAAGTATTGATGGCCAACAATAAAACTTCATGTCACAGTCGCTTGATGTGCCCATAACTTAAAGCGGGGCATCATAAACAGTAGAATTCTTTTATGTAGATTACTTAATAGACGTGGGACCAGAACATGTATTTTTATTCTTCAATTCATAGATTTAATTATTATTTCTTTTACCAGCAACGAATAAAGTCCGGCTACCCCATACACCCGGATCTCAGGCAGTTATGGGGAAAACTTGTCGTCCGAAGGCCCACTGTGATAAAACCTGACTAAGATCGGATTCGAACTTGAGATATTGTAGTCTCTCTTTCAAATTGTCAGTTGTCCTCCTATACCAATTAAGTTAAAGTTCTTGGCATTCAACCAATAAAGTACACAAAATTTTTGTAACATTCACATTAAGCAGGTAATGTTGTCCTCTATTTTTATGTAGGGATAATTTCATATATACTCTTACAAATATTAAAAATATCATATATACTCATGCAAAACTAAAAATATCATAGATGTCATTACAAAGTTATTAATATATCATATATACCCAATTCATTAATTTTTTTTAAAAAAATGACCATATTACTCCTAATTTAATTAGATGCTATAAAAGATTTATAATGTATACCATTTGATGGGATAAATCTTCGAATGGTTTGCAATTTTGAAGAAGTGACGAGAGACGATTTGGTTGTCGCTGAAGGTGAAAAAAGTCTATTAAAGTTAAACTAATAACATAGGGTATAACACGTTATGTAATGGGAAGGGGTATAATGATCTGTTCGTTAAAAATGAGCATATATGAAAGTTAGTTTTTTTTGAAAAATAAGTTAATAACTATAGAACGGCCATTTATTAAGTTATTGTTAATGAATAGGGGTATATATATATATATATATGATATTTTAAATATTTTATAAGATCATATGTGATAATTTAGTTACTTTGTAAGGCATGTATGATATTTCATAATTTTCTTGGGTACATATGATATTTAGTTTGTAACGGTATATATAAAGCTTATCCTTTTATATATCTCTACTATATATAAAGGAGGAGTGAATGACCTCTTAAAACTTAAAAGGTACAAATTGTATTACATAAAGCACAACACTTGATGCATGTCTTAAGGTAGTTAAGAGGACATAGTAGTCTTTTGGTAAAATCAAACACACAATTAGAAACAAACTTACACTAATAGCCCCTCAACTTTAGTTAACTACTTGTAAATATAAGTAATAATTGCAAATTTGACACTTCATCTTTCCCTTTATATATGACAAGTTTATTTATTTTTTTGTTACTACTATATTATTATGATTTACAAAAAACCGAACCCACTGTTGCAAAATACTTATTTTTGTTGACGTTTTGACATAAAAATTGTTTAATACCGAGTTATTGATTATAATGTACAACTCATTAATGCATCAATGTACAAGTCCCTTGATAATGAAAAATATTATGATTTAATTCACATTAAATACAATTTTGACAAAATCAAACACACAATTAAAAACAAACTTACACTAATAGCCCCTCAACTTTAGTTCACTACTTGTAAATATAAGTAATAATTACAAATTTGGCACTTTATCTTTCCCTTTTATATATGAAAAGTTTATTTATTTATTTTTTGTTACTACTATATCTTTAAATATATTATGATTTAAAAAAAACCGAACCCACTGTTGCAACATGCTTATTTTTGTTGACGTTTTGACATAAAATTTGTTTAATACCAAGTTATTGACTATAATGTACAACCCATTAATACATCAATGTACAAGTCCCTTGATAATGAAAAAATATTGTGATTTAATTCACATTAAATACAATTTTTAAATCTAATTGAAAAAAGCCAAATTATACAGTTACCACCTTTATTCTAGGGTCAATTTGTATGGAAATTCAAAAGAATGTCATGGAAATCTTTAACAAGGAGATCAAATGATAATTTTACAAATTTTATTTTCTACTTTTATGGTTCATCTATTACTCTATTCTGAATTTGATTATTTAAAATGTATTTAATGTTTCATTTTTATTTTCTATTTTTATGTTCCAACTATGCTATTTTATGCATACAACCTACCATTTTAGTGACCACCTTTATAAAATATATATGTGTATATGTTAGTGTGTATTCATGTAGAGTGAAAAGAGAATTTAGTTTTTTTTTCCAGATATGTTAACTAACTGTATAAGGTGTTGTTTGCATGGCATAAAAGAGGATGGCAAGTGAGATGTTATTCACTTGCAACCCGTATTGCAACTACATCAGCCTAATAGTCAGATCTGAGCTAAACCTCGACCCTAATGAAACCGTAACAGTTTTCATGTTCTGGACATATCGTCTAGCATCAAGCTTAACAAATTGGTATTCTTTGTTTTGCTACAATTTAGTGGTATACTTTGTTTTGCTGCAAACTAATGCTATTGTTGACCTTTATGCACCATTTTTAATCTTTTTAATAATTTTAATTTTTTAAAAGCTTTGATACGATTTGAAGGATTCTTAAACAAATTCCCCGCATGGTCTAAATATGAAATCATATGACAATTAGTAGAATAATTACAACTTACAAGGCATATGAAGGAAATGATCTTCATTCATCAAGACATATTTCATTCCTCTTATTACTTCGTAAGTGCTTGTGCTCGTGTAATAGGTAGCATTACTTACATTTGTACTTGAAGTCGTTATGATGAGATTATACTCATATATATAATAATTTACACACTTCATTAAATGTAGTTTTTGTACTCAAACGAAACCAAAAAAAACTTAAATAAAAAAATGAAACGAAGCGACAAAAAAAACTTGAAAAAATCAAAGCTAAACCAAAACCGACCTGAAACCAAAAACTAAATAAGCTGAAATGAAATGAAACCAAAAATCGAAACTTAAAAAAAACTAACAACAAAAAATACGAAACGATAGTATTATTAATTATGCCGATTAGAAACAAATATTTAATGGTTTTTTTCCAACAGAATAAATATTCTGGCAGTATGGGAAAGTGCTAAAATTTCTATATCCTGAACAGTTGCCGGTACCATTCAACATCTTGCAAACAGTACTTGTAGCGTGTAAGGGTAATGTTTTTGAGGTGATAATATATTTGGCATCTTTAAATTATTGGTATGACCAACATATATGTGTATAATATTTATATTGTTCAGATATATTTTATATATTATATGGTGTGAATCATCTGAATATAAAATAAGCCCTTTTTAAGTAAAAACTATCACTTATTTCTTAACTTGATTTGGGTTTAAAAAATTTTGTTTACAATTTCTAAGTTGATTTATGTGGTTTGTTTCTTGCGACATATAAATGGTGAAATTTGGATGCTTAGAATGATGAGTTTTCTTTAAAAAAAATTTTTGCAACAAACTTTATTTACTAAAAGATTTAACCGATTTATTTTTAGATTGGCGGCCTCGAGTTTGTGTTGCAGAAACCAGGTAGGTGAGTTGATTTGGTTCGAGGTATCCTAACTTTTTCACTATGTTTTGTTTATTTTTGTTCAAATTTATATCTTCATTGATTAGCTTGTTTTTATTTTTATTCTCTATCACAAAACTAGGTTTTAACAATTAGTTTATGACTCGGATTTTCAGTGGTCTCTGGGGTCAAAGAGGATAGGAGAAAATGGGTAGCTTTATTATTAAAGTATAGTCGTATGGGCAAGACTAGAAATTGCAGTCACAGCAACATAATTCAATAGTTGAGTCAAAATGAGTTTATGTCAAAATGAGTAATTATATTACGGGCCAATATATATTTGGGTCAAAACAAGTAATTTTTAGTACGAGTTAAAATGAGCATGTTGGCTTGCAAACAATAATTTTACATTTTTGTTGACCAATTGACTCTTTGGATTGAATACTTCTTTTTGGATATTTACAGATAAGATGAACCTGAATAAGTGAGGAAGCTGCAAGATCTTGCTCCAAGTATGGACAAGATAAGATTAATGTTGTAAAAAAACTTAGTATAACACTATTATTGCTATTAAGCTCATAGTTAAGGTCTTCAAGCTTGCAGCAAACAAACACATCTGACATGTTGGATTTTAGTGTTGTCTATATACTTCGAAAACAAGCTGAGGTATGACAAAAGCTTTAAATTTATGCCAGTTGGGGCTTCAAATGTGTATTAGACTTTCATGGTTATGATTTATGCGATTGTTTTAAATGAATAGAGTGTGTGAATGTAAGTTGTATGGGAAATAGAAATAAATGCTCAAATAAAGTTGTGTTTCAAGACACGTAGGTAAACATGTGGTGTAAGATCATTCCAGTTGAAGCCCATTGAAAATGTATTGCCGGTTCTGAGCGAAGATTGTTGAATAAGAGGCTAGATACATTAATGGACCGAGGCAGTTCTGAGCATGTACCAGCACCAATTGGAAACAAATGCACACTGAAACGTGTGGTACTTATACAATATATCACAAGCGAATTGATAAACTAAAAAAACACGCGTTGCAAATTGCTGACACCGCAGCATCGTGCGGGTACCCTATTAGTAAGTATAAAATATGTGAAGGCAACACAAAAAGTTTTGTTGTTGGGTCGGCCCAATTGAATATATCTCGGTGATAATTAAAAAAAAGATGTGAATTGGGCTGATCCGTTATGATACGGTCGGAAATGAGCCATCTGTCAAAAGCATATCCACACGACCAAACTCATCTTATTCACATGCCACCAAGGCCCAGACCGTTAACCGGCTTGGTACTGTTTTGACTATTGAATAATATTGATCGTTACATCATTAATTTAATGGCGTCTCATTCCTTAACTTCTTCTTCTTCTACCAATTTCAGACTCGCACTTCACTTATCCTCAATTCAGATCATCTAATCGATTCCAGTTCAGTCTACCCATCACCAGAAGAAGAAGCTGTTCATCGATTCGAGCTACTATGGGTTCTTCGTCTTCTTCATCGCAGAAACCAGACACCACCACCAATCAACAAGGTCTCTCTATGATAGTTTTATTGTGTTATTATGATTATTATATTATGTTACACTTTCATTAAGTTGAAGCACAAGATTCTTCGTTTTTGAATCCGATTTCATCGTACCTGTCGTAGCAACTGAAACATTTGAATGAATTCGTTGGCAAAATTATTGCACACATAATTCTTAGGGTGTGCTCGGGTCGGACTCGAAAATTCGGTTTTTGGGTTTTTCAAAACCGTTCAGGTTTTTAGTTTTTACAATGGCTTCGGTTTGTTTTCGGTTTTACCGTTTGGACTTGAAACTTTTGGACCTAAAGTTATTGAATTTGGGCAACTTTCTTTAACTTGATGATCTATTTTTGACGATTACTTCTAAATCCACCTAACTTGTCTATTGCTGGATTTGAACTCTCAACCTCCGAGTGTAAAAACACCTTGGCTTTCACGCACCCAAATACCATTGGGCTAAAGGCTCGTTGGTGTTAATGATTAATTGGGTTATTACATTTTTTTTAATCTATTATTTTATGGCTACACAAATTTATTAATTTCTTCGACAACCTCTCATTTGTTCGACTACTCCCGAGGCCTGCTGCGTTTAAAGAAGCTCCACCCGGGAAAAGAGTGGAAAGAAACTCGAAGGTGAAAGTGGGAAAAAGACGACGAAAGCCTTTTTTTTCTTTGAATTTTCTTTTGTTGATTACTTAAAATTGGTTTTCAGTTACATTTGGTTCAGTATTTGGTTGATAGCAAAACCAATCGGTTACATTTATTAAAAAAAAGGGTGGGTTTGGTTGTTTCACTTCAGTTACCTCAGTTATTACGGTTACTGTTCGGTTATTTCGGTTTCGTACACACCCGGTCGAGGTTCTAAGTTAAGGTGGTGTTATGAGATTACACTAGTGTTTTGCTCGAATTAGGAACTATTAGGTAGTATCGGAGGGATTTTCTTCTACGAAACCCTTATTCTCGATGTTTTTTTTGGATTAATAATAAGATTCTTTGTTTGATCAATTTCAGAGGCAGGAAACAAAGATTATAAATCTGTTAGTGACCAAGAATGGAAGAAGCTAACCGGCGAACAGTTTTATGTAACTCGACAAAAGGGAACTGAAAGAGCTTTCACTGGGTATGCTAGCTACTTTAATTTCTTGAGTTGTAAAATGGGCAGGTTGTGTTACGTGTCAAAACTCAAAACGGGTTAGACATGCTAGCATGTTAATGCCATTTTTTTTATTTGACACGGGTTGGATCGTTCTTAAGTAAACGGATAGAAACTGACACTTTCTATAACTTTATTTTTAGGGAATACTGGAACACGAAGACCCCCGGGACTTACCATTGTATCTGTTGTGACACTCCACTATTCGAGTAAGTTAAATTATCATGCGAAACGTACAGAGTTCATGTATAATTATGCACAATAAAGTATATAACTAAACGCAATTATGTATATAATTACACTCAGTTATCTTTGATTATTGTTTGAAACTCACAAGTTGCCGGTTTCAAAGGTCATCCACGAAATTTGATAGTGGAACGGGTTGGCCATCATATTATGAGCCGATAGGAAATAATGTGAAGTCAAAACTCGATCTTTCAATCATATTTATGCCCCGACAAGAAGTTTTATGTGCGGCTTGTGATGCTCATCTTGGTCATGTGTTTGATGATGGTCCTCCACCCACTGGAAAACGTTATTGCATCAACAGGTATATGATTATTCTCATTAAATAAATTTTTTATATATGTGCTATAAACTTAATAGTATATTGAGTAAATGTGTGTTTGTGCAGCGCTTCGCTGAAATTGAACCCAAAGTAGGTGGCAATCTCAAGTCTACATTGTCAAGTGTATAAGAGAAACATGTTGGTGTGATCAATGTACCTTTCTTCTTTTGTCATCTGGTATCTTTTTCTTTTGTTAATTTTTAATATTATCTTTTTGCAGTGCATAACATATAGGAAAATTGGATTTTAATAATCTCAACTTAATGCAGTTGGCCAATAATAATCCCAACTTTGAAAATAGTCGGTCACCAGTCCCAACTTTCACACTATTTGTTTTCATTGAACCTTTGTTAAAAAAAACTTTAACGGCGTTAAGTTTTTTTCAAATTTCAAACTGATATTTTAGGGCTTTTGATCAGAATGAGGATACGAGTCGATTGATGTAAAAGTTAACTTGAAACGGCGCTTCAAACAGCTTGATTTTTGTTAATTAATAGTTTAAACACCGGAATTGATGCATCCTTTAGTTGTTTGGACCACTGTTTGGAGGTAAGTTTTACATCAATCGACTCGTATCCTCATTCCGATCAAAAGCCCTAAAATATCAGTTTGAAATTTGAAAAAAACTTAACGCCGTTAAGGTTTTTTTAACGAAGGTTCAATGAAAACAAATAGTGTGAAAGTTGGGACCAGTGACAGCTATTTTTAAAGTTAGGATTATTATTGGCCAGCTGCATTAAGTTGGGATTATTAAAATCCAATTTTCCTAACATATATACAAACACAAACAGTTACAGCAATAAATCATGTGTAATATTAGACGTGTTTCAAGTTTTAATATTTCCAAATTGCTTATTTAGTTTTTCATGTTTAAATAATTTTGAATGATGAGTTTTATCTGCCTGTTTGATATTTATACAATTCAGTTTATTGTTTGGAACTTTATCGATTGCTAACCTTTATAATTTACAAATTTGTATGTATTGTATGTACTTCGCATTTGTCCTTCTGAGGTGAAAGTATACTGGCATTTATAACTTAAAAGGAGTGAACTACATTTTTGTTTCCACTAGTTTGGGTCAATTAAGAAGTTTATTCCGGGGTCATGATTTTACAGGTTTAATTGCTCTGGGAAATGCTTGGTTTTGTAGATGGTCACGTCTTAGAATGTGATAGTTGTATAGTAATGGACCAAATTGAATAATATGTATAAAGTTGTATTGTTTGTTATGTGTTGATATGACCTTCGGCTTAACAAATTAATCTCATGCATTTCTCAATAATATGTATAAAGTTATGATACCATTTACAATCACATTCCGTGGATTTGTAGCATAAAATTGTATGCATGCATCTCAAGTAAGTTTTCAACAAATCCACTAGTGATAGAGTGATACGCTAGACACTAAACAGTTGGTTACATAAAATTAAAGAGACTTAATTGTTTGTACGCCAAATAAATGCGATACATAAAATTAGAACACGCGTTGATGGGATAAAAATGGTTACACGAGATAAAGTGAATACACAACCATGGTATCACGTAACAACGTGCTATATGATAGGGCTGAGCAAACAGCTGAGAAACTAATAGTTTAGTTAAAAAGATTATAGTCGATTTTTATAGCTTGATTGTCGATTATAAGAAAACAAATCCATTGAAAACCGAATTAATTGAACTTAACCGATATTTAAAACATTATTTACATTAATCTGTTTACACATCCATAATATACGCTTAATTAGTTTAAGAACAATATTTTAAGGATAGACGTTCAGCTCACTGTTGACCTTCATTGACTCCGTCACAAACTACAGACAGTCAGTCATACAATAACCACCACCACACCATGGCATCAATCTCGCCGGCGACACCGTGGCACGCACGATCCCGAACAACCAACGTCACCCACCAATCGCCAACCACCAACCCCAATTTCATAACCCACTCACCACAAAAGAAACCAAAACCATTCCCATCATTAACCACCGTCAACTCCACCGCCGAAACCCAAAACCCACCACCACTAGTCGTCATCGGATCCGCCAATGCCGACATCTACGTGGAGATCGATCGCCTACCCACCGAAGGCGAAACAATCTCCGCCAAAACCGGTCAAACCCTAGCCGGCGGCAAGGGTGCCAATCAGGCGGTCTGCGGCGGTATGCTGTCGTACCCGACTTACTTCGTGGGTCGGGTCGGGAAAGATGCTCATGGGAAGTTGATAATGGAGGCGCTTGAGGGTGGTGGAGTGGTGGTTGATTATGTGAATGAGATTGGTGATGTGCCGACTGGGCATGCGGTTGTTATGCTTCAGTCGGACGGTCAGAACTCGATTATTATCGTTGGCGGGGCGAATATGTGTGGGTGGGGTGATAATTTGGGTGATGGGGATTTGGGGGTTGTGAAGAATGCTGGGATTGTTTTGCTTCAGCGGGAGATTCCCGATTCGATTAATATTCAAGTTGCAAAGGTGCTAACTTTATGTCGTGTTTTGTTGTATTTATATGCAGGTTATATGTTTTTACATAAAAGGTTTCATACTTATATCAACTTGTATAAAAATGGCTCGTATAACTTTACAGAAAAGGTTATACGAGCCGTATTAAATAATTAAGGTAAGGCTCCTTTGAGTTATGCCCATGAGCCCGTAAAGGTTTAAAGATTAGGTTATACGGGCCGTATGTAAATAAATTATGGTTTATACGGACCGTGTGATTTCTGACCTTATGTGGCTCGTATGGCTTTATAGAAAATGTTATACGGTCGTATAAAAGTAAAGTAAGGTTGAGTGGTTTAAGGTGGTCTGCAAATTAGACGGCCTGTATGATAAGTGGAGAAACTGACAGATGTTTACTGATGGCGGTTTGCAAAAATAATATGGCGTGTATGTATAGGAGCACTATATTTTTACATGTTAGATTCTGATGTGTAAATATGTTTTTGAATTTGAAGCCTTTAAAGTTTTGTTATTTTATGATTACAGGCTGCAAGAAATGCAGGTGTACCTGTTATTCTTGATGCAGGAGGAATGGATGCACCGGTTCCTATAGAGCTGCTAAAACACGTCGATGTGTTTAGTCCAAACGAAAGCGAACTCGCGCGTTTAACCGGAATGAAAACCGAAACCTTTGAACAAATTAGTCTAGCAGTGGCCGAATGTCACAAACTGGTAAGTTTCAAAAGTTAAACATGATTAAAAACATTAAAGTTCACTTTTTTTTTGAAGTAATTATATTATAAATCTATTAACAGGGGGTTAAAGAGGTTCTTGTGAAACTCGGTTCACGAGGGTCGGTTTTGTTCACCGAAGGAAACAAACCGATTAAACAAGGTATTATCAAGGCGGAAAAAGTGCTTGATACGACGGGTGCGGGGGATACGTTTACTGCTGCTTATGCTGTTGCTTTTGTTGAAGGGAAATCTAAAGCTGAATGCTTGAGATTTGCAGGTTAGCATATGCTGTTTTCTTGCTATTATTTTTTGTATATATTATTTTTGTTATATATTTATGATTTATTTTATTAATTGCAGCTGCAGCAGCTTCTCTTTGTGTCCAAGTAAAAGGAGCCATCCCGAGCATGCCTCGTAGGAAGGCAGTTTTGGATCTTCTCCAATCTATTTAGTGAAAATAAAGTTAATTTAACTAAGATTCTGTTTGGACATAAATAAGGTATAGTTGGTGTCTTTTCTGCATACAAACATTATTTGGGATCAGTAAATGAGCTGAGCAGATCCCGAGCTTGTGCTCATTAAAATTGTAGAGCTTGAGCCCGGCTCAATATGAGCAATGTTTCTATAGCTCAAGCTCGGCTCGTGTCGTGATAGTTTCAAGCTCGGGCTCGGCTCGGCTCGGCTTGTTTATGATTTATTAACGAATTTATATACATTATGTATATTTTAATGGGTAATTTCATATATACTGTTATAAACATGAAAATATCATATGTATTCATGCAAAACTAAAAAAAATATCATATATGCCCTTACAAACTAGTTAAAATAATCATATATACCCAATTAGTAAAAAATTACTTGACCATTTTACTGTTATTTCTCTAAAAGTTCAAAATTTTATATTATGTCTATTTTTAACTTCCAAATTTTTTACTTGCGCAATTTTAGATTAAATTTCTTTTTACCCATTTTGCATTATAAATTGAAATTAATCAAGAACTACATGTATTACTGTATATATTCAGCTAATCGTCCTTGCATATTATTATGCTGTCCCCGATTAACGTACACACTGACCTACACGACGTCTGGAATTCCTTTGAAAGAAATAAAGGAAAAGTAAACTCTATTTGGGTCTTTTTCTCTCTTTATCTTTTTCATGTCTCCTTTAAAGAGCATTATTAATGTGTACTATATTACCATTTTTAACCAACTCTTCAAGGAACAAAAATGGCTCTATGTTTCATATTTCTTCTTATGCTTCTTCAAACTCAATTATCTCTTCATTCTAAACCCGAAGGTTATAAAACACATCTTTAATCATATGTTTTCATGTCGTTTTACCTACTAATGTAAGTTTTTTTTATTACCAGATGCCGAGGTTGGCAAATTCGGTGCGTTAAAGTTGAACAATAAGGTAAATATTAAACATTGTGATTATAACCTTCTTGTTTTTAGTTGTTTTCTTGCTGATTGATGCTAATTATTCTTCTAAATCTTTATTTTTCCGTTTAGTTTTTTATGGAGGATGAGAGTGGGAGGAGGTTGCAGCTGCATGAGGTACATTTGGGACCGAATCCCATCAGTAATTCCTTCAAAGAAGATGTTCCAGATGTAAATTTACAAACTGCACCTTGACTCTCTGTTTTGACCTTTCTTATTTTTTTTTGCTTAGATCGGTAATAAAATGAACATTTTTTCCCGAATTTTATTTTGGTGTTGCTTATGGTGTGTTAATTCTTGCTTTTAAAGCAAGTAATTGCATGGTTTTGGTTCCATATGAAGTGGGTTAACTCGTTAACCAAAGAAACCAGTGTGAGTACGCCACTTTCAGCCGCTTAACCTGGGGTTGCAGCTTTGATGGTCGGTCTTAATGATGGTGTGTTAAGTCAAGGTGTTATAAAAAATTAAAAATTCTGAACTGAAACACTAACTATAGGGTATAGAGACCTATAGTTATCAAACTGGCTCGGTTGATTGGGCTGACCAAACCCGTCGGCTTGACAGTTTGATTCTTTCTAAAAATTATGATTATTTGTTCATAAGCATATTCTAAAAATTGAAATTAATAATAATAAAGGTAAACGGTCCGGTGTAACAGTTTGGTTACATTGTTCGATATATCAAAATAAGAAAAACGGTCAGTTTGGTTACGCCAACAGTTCCAAATTTCAAAACGAAAATGTAAACTGAACGTATAAATATCAAACAGATGAATCAGCCAATTTGCTTCGGTTTGTCAGTTTAACGGTTCATGTACATCTACAATGCTTTTGTTTTTGGCCGCTGGTTATGATCATGTGAACTTGATTTGAATTTTTTTTTCCTTTATTTCAACGTCACCTTTATATGTGGTCAAGAGAATCTTTAAAGCAAGCAAATAAATAGTTTAGAATTCGCCCTGATTGCGGTGCTTGCATATAATGTATATATGTGTGAACCCTCGGGTGGGCGAAAGTGAAATTGCACTAATTTTGACGTTATTTTACTAATCTCATGAAAATAACGTTAAAAGCGGCGGAAGGTTAATCAGGCATCATGTGGTGGCGTTGATAGCCGAAAGACAAGGGTGCATGCACTAATCGGCGGTGTCCCGATGATTGAGTGTTATGTGTCTTATGTCCAAGGCTTGATACAAAACTACTATTGAGCTAGGGGTCTCACCGGAAGCAGCTTCTCTATTCCTAAAGGGTAGAGGTAAGGCTGTCTACATCTTACCCTCCTCAGACCCTACCATAGCTTTGCTATTGATGGGATATACTGAGTACGATGATGATGATGATGAAATAAATAGTTTAGAAGCAGCTGGCTTTATATCTTTGTGAATTCCGAGATAAAAGATGATGCATCAATGAACAATGGCTGTCGACTGACTGTGATGCTGGCAACGTAGTGGTCGTTCTTAAAAGATATTATCCGTACACTTTCACTACAGTTTTGGGTTTAAGTTTTTTATATTTTTCTTTATGGTCGCAATATCACAATGTGTTTCAACTTGTTTTTCATATTCTTATTGATAATTACAATCAAATACTTTCACATTTGCAGAAGCCAAATTGTAGTAAATAACATACGTCTAAACGTGATGTATGGATTAGGGACGCTAGACCGAAAATCAGTCTTTAAAGGTTAAACAAAACAATTCCTTTTGTTCCATAGCAAGTTTGTTAAGGAATTTTATAAAGAAAATAGCCGTTTCGTTCTTCATACTTTCGCAAAAAGGGTTTTGGAAGTTGAATCCAAACCTTGAATCGGTGTAAACCATTACTAAAGAAAATTATGATTTTTTCGGTCAACAATAAGGAGAATATAAGTTATAAAACCTTAAAACTAAGGTGAATTATGTATGAACCAAGTATACTTGTAAATGAAAACTAGTATAAAACGCAAATGCGACAAAAATCGTGAAATCACAAAAGCATCGGGGCAAGTGCACTATCTCTAGTGTGTGGTAGCCTTCACATAAAACTAACTTTGGTGTTTTATAAATGTTATCACATAATTAGCATTCGATACGAATTGCAATACATACAAAAGAAAAAATCTTACGTCGACGAGTGCTAAAAAGTGGGAAGAAGCCAAAAACAATGACATCTACGACTACTGGGCTTGCATAAACTACGCATCAAGGGCAATCGGTTCACTTGCCTTTTGTTGACCATGTGTTTCCTTGTAAAACAAGTCACCATTGACCAACCCCGAGGACAACTTCCGGTCAGTTGACTTTTGTTGACTGCGTACTCTATCCCCACCGTTGCTCCTATATGCATAATGTGGAGAAAGACCAAACGCGTTTCTATTTCTAACCATTACCCTCGAATCATACTCGTCTTTCACATTTAGGCTATCCTCTAATGGAAGAACAGGACCCGCCACTCTCGCTAATCATGTTTAACAGAAAACCAAATTATAAGCATGTAGCCAAATACTAAAACAACTAAATTTATGCAGTTAAAAGTGTAAAATCACTTACCTTTGGGCGGAAGAGTGGTGAGGTTAAAAACATTGCCCCCGTGAGATACTTTTGGCCAATTGTCAAATGAACCAAACACTGCTGCATCTTGGGAGCAGTCGTGCTTGAAGAAATTGTAGACCTGAACATACAAAAATCACAAAGCAAAACAAGTTAATTTAGTCTGTAAACTAGAAGATAACCTACAATTTATTCACTTTTCACCAGCTTCATTTAATCTGATTTAACCTATAATTATTAATGTAGTATTGGTTAATGACCCGAGCCGCCACATCAGATTTCATTTGTGCGTAAAAATGCTTAAATGTCAGAAAATAGTAAAAGAATAATATTTGTTTCCATGTTTGTTGGTACATAAATGTCAGTAGTTCATAGTCTAGCGTTTGTAATCGAGTCTGTAATGTAATTATGTTTAAGTTTATGTTTATGTATGTAAGCGAAGTTGTCAACAAGTTCGCTTAGGCGAACTTGTTGAACAAGCGAAGTTGTCGACAAGTTCGCCTAGGCGAACTTGTTCAACGAGCGAAGTTACTGACAACTTCGCCTGAGGCGAAGTTGTCGTGTATTTATATAGCCTAAGGGTTTACGGTTAAGGAGAATAGTTTTGGTTAATCACGAGTAATTCAGTAAGTCTATAGACGAGAGAGGAGTCAGTTGTTGAGTTCAGTGAACGTGCCGAGAGTCTGTAATAGACGTGTTTCAAGTTATAATATATAACGTGTTCGTTTGTATCGCGTGTGATTGTTTTACGTATTCTACGCTCGTAACTACCTACGCAGGGATTCCGCACCTACGTAGATAGCGATATCCCGTGTAAGATCCGTCCGGGAACCTACAATTGGTATCAGAGCTTTGGCTCGATTGTGTGGTTCGGGATTTCACGCGGGTGTAGAAAACGTCTCGTTTGACCTATTCGCGGGACACGTTTTCGTTGATATTGTGTTATACTCACCTTATACAGTCATATTCAAGCCGTCACACCGACCGGAAACTGATAAATCGTCGAAAACAGATCTGAATATTTTCAGTGTTCTTCGGGCGAAGTTGTTGTTCTTCAGGCGAAGTTGCCGATGCTGGAAGTAGGGTTTCGGCGAAGATATAAGGTTGAGCGAAGTTAACCACAACTTCGCCTACCTCATAAGTTCGCCTAAGCGAAGTTAACCTCAACTTCGCTTACCTCCTAAGTTCGCTTACCTTAAGCGAAGTTATTCTCAACTTCGCCAAGTCACGCGAATTTAAGGATTTTCCAGCGAAGTTAACACTTAAGCGAAGTTATCCTTAACTTCGCCTATAGTACTGTTTGGAAGAATTTTTGTTTTTTTTTTCCGGGTTTTTCTTGTTTTCGAGAAGATGTCACCGATTAACATCTCAGAGTTAGTCAAAATGGAAGTTGAAGCGGGGTCGGCTACTAAGGCCCCAAGGTTGATGAAAGGAACCGACTTTGTGGCGTGGAAGGATAGGTTCATTCAGTATATTAAATACCAGGATGCAAAGATGTGGGTGTGCATCCAGGATGGATATATTCCACCGACAATGGAATACGAAGGTCGGGATGTGGTAAAGAAGTACAGCAAGATGAAGGAAGAAGAGAAAAAGATGTATGAGGCCGAGAGCAAGGCCCATGCTGCAATTACTATGGCTCTGCCTCAAGAGATTCTCCATACATTCAGGAAGTACACTTCTGCACGAGAGCTTTGGGATGCTCTTGAGAATAGATTCGAAGGGAACGTGGGTATTCGTGCCTCGAAGATTAAGCTGTTAAAGACTCAGTTCTCTGTCTTCAAGTATTTGAAGAACGAATCGCTCGATGATATTATCACCCGATATTATCATCTAATGACAGAGCTGAACAACTATTCTATTGCTTATAGAGAGGAGGAAATAGTTGAGAAGCTTCTCGATGCTCTCCCACCGAAGTGGGAAATGTACACTGTTCTAATGAGGGAAGACAAAGACTTTCCTGATTATGACTTGGAGACAGCTAGTAAACAAGCTCAGAACCTTTGAGCTTAATATGGTTCGTAAAGAGACACCAACGGATCAGGTTCAAGACCCTGGTATGTATGGTGCCAAAGTTAACTCAGGCTCAAGTTCGAAGTCTGAATCTGCTGCTTACTACTCCAAAGGAGAGTCAGGTTCTAACTCTTCTCATGAAGGAAATGTGTCGGTAAACATGAACGGTGATGTTTGCTTTGTTGCTGGAGGATCAAGTGCTTCGAAACCTCAAGCATCCAAGAGTAGTTTCTCTCCCAGTGCTTAAAGCAATAACTACTCTAAGATGCCAATGAGTGTCAAATCTGCTGAAGAGCAGTTTGCACTCTATGCATCTTTTATTGCTTCTTACGAGAACTACATACAAGGGAAGATTGTGGACCCTGCTGCTTTAGAAGAAGACTATGACCAGATCGATCCTGATGATCTGGAGTAGATGGATCTGCAGTGGCAGATGGCGATGATAGTCAGAAGAGTGAAGCGTTTCATGAAGAAGACTGGCAGAAAGTTCGTAGGTGGAAAGCCAGGATTTGATAAGTCAAGGGTGAGGTGTTACAATTGTCAACAAAATGGACACTTTGCAAAGGAGTGCACTAATGCACGTGTAGAACGTAGTCAGGGGAGGACTACACAGCAAAGTGGAAATAACAATGGGAATAATGCCATGATGTCTGATGCTGGTGAATACAACTGGAACATGTTCTCTGGAGAACTCTTTGAGCAGGCACACATGGCGAAGGTTGCAGCTGAAGAATGTATGAAAGCTGCTGAAAATGAAAAAGCTTTCATGGCTAATGACCAGAACTCCGAGGTATGTACTAAACCTATCTGTACTAAATGTGAGAACTTGTCTGAACAGCTTGCTACAATTACTGATCAGTATGTTAAGTTGGATGCCGAATTTAAAACCTTGAAAGAAGATCATCACTTCACAAAGACAAGAGAAAATAATTATAAAATAAAAATTAAAGCTTGTGAAAAAGACGTTAAAAGTTTAAAAACAAAATTAGCTGAGAAAATTGATGTGATCGATCTAAGCTACGAGGTTTTAGAAGAGAAAACCAAGTTAATCGCTGAGAAAGAAAAACAGATTGCTGATCACCAGGTAAAAGTGGTGGAACTAAATAGGAAATTGGAGCAATTCCGGAATTCCTCTGCTATTCTTGATCACCTCGTTAGTGATCAAGGTTCCTCACCTAAGAGGGGAGGAATTGGTTACCATGAGGTTCCACCACCTTATAACCATAATTATACTTTCAATCCTAGTGTTCATGAATCTGTTAATTTTGTAGCTGATCAGACAGGTCCTGCTAAGGAAACTGGTAAAGTACCGGAAGTTAGTAAAGGCGAAACAAGTTCGCCTGTCTCAAAAGTTAAAATTTCTATTTCAAGTCCAGTCTCATCTGATTCGGATAAGTCATCCGAGTTGGGTAAGACAAAAGAGAAGGAAGTATTACCCACTAGTGGAGAAAAAGTTAAATCAACTAAAAGGAGTACTCCACTCAACCCATATGTCCCACCTTATGTGAGACGTACGGTTGGTAATACTGCCTCCACATCTAAAACATCTGCTGAAAAGAAAGCTGAACATAGGTGTTGTTTTAGATGTAATCAAACAGGGCACCTTGTTGCTGATTGCCCTCTGAAGCAGCGTTTCAGAGAGGTGAGGCCCTCGAAAACCGAGACTAAGGTTTTTGGTAATCGTTTAAATGTTAAAAATGAAAACCATTCAAATTTGAGATATAATACAGGTTTTCAAAGAAACACATCTCGTTTTTACACTACTAATAACCAAACCAAATGCTATAATTCTTTTGATTCTCTTAATGTACGTCGGTTTGGTTGGCCTCACTATCAGTCTCCAAGGAGGTATCCTGTTAGGACTCGTGGAAATTTTTCTAATGCTAACTTTGGTCAGCCAAGGTGTGTGAGTTCTGTTAAGAAGGTTAATCGACCCAAGACCAAGAGGTCTTGGGTCCCCAAATTTTAATAATCTCTTTTGTTTGTGCAGGAACAGTTGAACAGGGCTTCCAATAATCTTTGGGTTGTGGACAGCGGCTGTTCCCGGCACATGACTGGTAACAAGGATTTGTTACAAGATTTAAAACCTGTTCAAGGAGCAAGAGTCAGTTTTGCCGGTAAGAGTGGAGGCAAAATAACAGGAAGGGGTACGGTAACTAACGGGAAGATGACGTTAGAAAATGTGAACTTTGTTGAAGAACTGAAGCACAATCTGCTGAGTGTGTCGCAGATTTGTGATAAAGATTATACCGTACACTTCACGAAGACTGATGCGATTGTGTTGAAGCCTGGTTTTCAAATACCAGAGGAGTGGATAGTAATGAAGGCTCCACGTGATCGAAATACGTATATGATGGATTTAAGTTCAACTGAAATGTCAACGGAAGAATCGTGCCTTTTGACGAAAGCAAGCGAATCGGAATCTGAACTGTGGCACAGGAGAATGGGGCACATTCATCTTCGGAAGATGAACCATATTGTCAGACATGGGCTTGTGTTGGATGTTCCCTTAAAAAGTTTCAATTTTGAAGACAAATGTCTTGCGTGCAAAAAGGGAAAGCAGCACAAGAAGTCCCATCTCACCAAGAAAGTAAATTCAATTGCCAGTACACTAGAGCTGCTTCACATGGATCTCTTCTGTCCTGTGAATGTAAGAAGTCTAGGTGGTACAACTTATTGCTTGGTGATCACTGATTACTACTCACGATACTCGTGGGTATACTTCCTGAAATCAAAGGACGAAACGGCTCAAATGGTGAAGAATCTGATTACCAAAGTTGAGAACATTATGGATAAACGAGTGAAGTTCATCAGAAGTGACAATGGTTCCGAGTTTAAAAATTTTGAAATAGAGATCTTCTGTCTGTCAAGAGGGATTGAACACCAATTCAGCGCTCTGTATACTCCGCAACAGAATGGAGTGGCTGAAAGGAAGAATAGAACTTTAATTGAAGGAGCCAGAACTATGCTGGCTGATTCGAAGCTTCCGGTGGTGTTCTGGGCTGAAGCTGTTTCTACAGCATGCTATGTACTGAATAGAGTTTTAACGGTAAAAAGACTTAATAAAACATGCTACGAGCTTATGCATGGGAGAAAGCCCAATTTGGGTGGACTTGAAGCTTTCGGGTCCCCGTGTTCAATTTTAAAGGCACATTCAAAGTTTGATGAAGCAGCCGATGAAGGAATCTTAGTCGGCTATGAAGTTGGGACTCCCAACAGGCGTGTCTTTAATACAACGAACGGCAAGGTTGAGGTGGTATGTAACACCGACATTACGAGTTACAGATCGCCAAGACTGAGCATCGGACCTCCTGGGATTTTCGACTATGATAGGCTCTTCAAGTCTTTTAACATACCTGATTTGTTTTGTACAGAAGAAGAAGAACGTGTTGCTACGAAGATGATTCTAGATGAGGAGGAAAATTTGGCACATAGACAGCTATTTGATGATTGTCAACCTTCCTCATCAAATTCTATCGGTTCCCCTGCTGTCTCTCCTGAAGAAGAGTTTATCAATCCATTTCACTCTCAGCAAGAAACAACCATTGATGAGCTCTCTTCTAATTTAGGAGATAATTTGCATGTCGGTGCTGTTTCGACCACGAGAATTCACAAAGAACACCCTTTGGAGAATGTTATAGGTGATGTGTCCTCCGGTGTACAAACCAGAAGTAGCTTGAATGAGCACACCTGTGTTTATACAAGCATTAAGGAAACGGGTATAATGAACGAATGTTTGTACTCATGCTTTATTAGCCAGATTGAACCGAAAAATTATCAAATGGCTCTTAAGGACAGCTCGTGGGTCGAGGCCATGCAAGAAGAGTTGGCTCAATTTAAGAAGATGGAAGTTTAGACTTTGGTTGAAAAACCAAGGAATGTGCATGCGATAGGCACAAAATGGGTGTTTAAGTGCAAGAGAGATGAAAAGGGGATTATTATAAGAAACAAGGCGAGGCTGGTCGTTAAAGGTTTTAATCAGCAAGAGGGGATAGATTATAATGAAGTGTTCGCTCCGGTGGCCAGGTTGGAAGCGATAAGATTGTTTTTGGCGTTTGCTGCTTTTAAGAAGATGAAAGTGTTTCAGTTGGACGTGAAGAGTGCGTTCCTCAATGGGAAAGTTGATGAGGTTGTGTATGTTGAGCAACCTCCGGGTTTTCCTGACCCAGACTTTCCTGATCACGTGTACAAGTTGAGCAAGGCGCTGTATGGATTACATCAGGCACCTCGTGCCTGGTATTCAACGTTATCGGACTACTTGCTAGAGAATGGTTTTGAAAGGGGTTTGATTGACATCACACTGTTTGTAAAGAGAGATGGAAGTGACTTCCTGCTAGTTCAAGTCTACGTGGATGACATCATATTTGCTGCATCAAGAGTCTCCATGTGTCAGGAATTTGAGGCCGTCATGAAGAAAAGATTTGAGATGAGTGCTATGGGTGAACTAACGTTCTTTTTAGGATTGCAGGTTGATCAAAAGAAGGATGGGATGTTCATTCATCAAACAAAATATGTTCATGATGTCCTCAAGCGCTTCAAGATGGAGGACTGTTCTCCATTTGACACTCCAATTTGCGTCAACCACAAGTTGGGAGCTGAAATAGACGGTGACGCAGATGTGGACCCAACTCAGTATCGGGCTATAATAGGTTCTTTGATGTATTTGACTGCTTCTAGGCCTGATATAATGTTTGCTGTTTGTCTTTGTGCTCGTTTTCAGGCAAACCCAAAGGAATCTCACATGAAGGGTGTGAAGAGGATTCTGCGGTATCTCAAAGGAAAGCCGAAGCTAGGGTTGTGGTACCCGAAGGGAGGAGACGTGGAACTGGTTGCTTATACAGATTCTGATTATGGAGGGTGCAATCAGAGTCGGAAGTCGACAACAGGAGGATGTCAGTTTCTCGGTGGAAGATTAGTTTCCTGGCAGTGCAAGAAACAGACATCAGTCGCAATCTCAACGTGCGAAGCTGAATATATGGCAGCATCCAACTGCTGGTCTCAGGTTTTGTGGATTCAGCAACAATTGCGCGACTATGGTCTGAATTTCTTACTCACTCCTATTTTTATTGATAACACTGCTGCCATCTCAGTAATTAACAATCCCGTGAAACATAGTAAAACTAAACATATTGACATTCGTCATCATTTCATACGGGATTGTGCTGAGAAGAAACTGATTAAGGTCGATACGCTAGAAAATTTCGCTGATTTATTTACAAAAGCGTTTGATAAATCCAGATTTCAAAACCTAATTGAGCTGAACGGGATGATCAATCCCGAGTAACCATGTTTGGGTCCTTATAAACCCGGAGTATGTGCCTGCGGCAGGGGACGAGTTCAGAGACCCAAGACCACAACAGGCGGCAGCACCCCAGGCTGTATCAGCTGCGCCTGCTGTATCTGCTGCTATGTCAGCTGCAGAGATTGACCTTGATGCCATGTTGGGAGGCCAAGGAATGTTTGATATGGACCGAGTTGATCCTCAAGAGAATATTCAAGTCTCGGGTCCACAGGCTGACTTTGATGATGTGATGGAAGAGGCTAGACGGATGATGGTAACGCATGAGAGAACAGTTGGGAAACAAAAGAGAACTGTTGACGACGACGACGAGGAAGATGATGAAGAAGAAGCTGTGCAGCTGGTGAGAAAGCGTTCACGAAGGGAAAGGACAGGTATGGGTGTAGCAGCTGGAGAGACTTCACGGTTGGTACGTTTTGCTCCACCTGCCTTGTCTGGTATGTTTTTGGTCCCTTCTACAGCACAGACTACAAGCTTAAGCGCTACAGTTGTTCCTGTGGTGGCAACTACTGCATCTGTTAGCATCCCGTCCACCACAGCACAACTCTCGGCTCCGGAGATCGTATCGTTGCCGCCTCCAACGCTCACTACGTCGGAGGTTGTTGCACAATTCATAGAGTCGACAGTTGTTGCTACCACTGCAGGGTTACCAAGTGTACCACCTGCGGTTACGCCCACTTCAGACTCGGAACGAATAGCTTCACTAGAGCGGATCGTTGCTGAGCAGTCCAAGACTATTCAACGCCTAGTGGAAGCAAATCAACTGCAGGCATCCCTCCTGGTTGAGCACGGGAAAGTTATAGATGCCTTGAAGGTGTTCTTGGCATCTCAGGGGGAGATGAGCTGTAGAGGCGACGAGCTGAGGACGAAAAGAAGAAATGATCAAGACGATGATCCCAATGCACCGGAAGGTGCAGGTGGTGAGTTGCCAAGAACTACTATAGCTCTTGGGGCTTCCACAGCTGAGGGGGAGTCTGCCGCTGGTGATGATGTGGTTGCTGTTGGTGATGATGTGGATGTGGTTGAAGATGTTGAGATTGTTGATGATATGATTGATGCGCTGAAAGAGATAGACGATATGTTAGAGGATGATGAGTTGATAAATGAAGATGATGTTCTGCCAATCGATGAGATTGAAAAGATTGGTGCAGAAATTGTGGTTGAGAATGTGATAGAAGAATGAGAGATTGTTGAAGAAAATGTAGAGCATGAGATCCCTGTGGTTGAACAGTCGACTATATGTGAAGATGCTGTGGTTGACAACACTGAGTGGGAAGATCAGCCAAACTGGAAGGAAGGCTGCGCTCAGTGGTTTGTAAAGACGAAGAAGCCAGCAGTACCGACGATGTTCAAAAAGTCGTATAATATAAAGGGATATGCAGAATCAAAGAAGAGAATCATATGCTGGTTGTACGATGAAGAGTTGAAACTATTTGTGATCAAACGTTACGACGGCATTCAGTACTTCAAGAAGATGTTAAGATTCCTGAATACCTTACCGGAGTGTGAGGTGAAAGACTTAGCAAGACTGGGGCTGATAAACAGAAGTGATGATAACATGGCGAGAGTAATTGGGAAAATTGTTTGGAAGGAGGCCATTAAAGATAAAAAGTTTGAACTTCTGAAGCCTCAGAAAGGGAAATTAGTAGAAGACAAAGATAGAGTGATGAGGGCAGACGGCAAACCATGGATGGTTATGAAGTATAAACCAGTCCGTCATTTAAAAGAAGTGCCGATGAAGGTGATGCCCAAGAACGTCTTGAAAGACTTGAAGTGGTGGTACGTGGATTGTGAAACTGCTGAAGCGGTCATGGAGGATGAAGATGAGCAAGAGATCATGAGAGTGTATGATCCTATGCACTTAGTCAATCTGTCTCAAGCTGACTTGCAGGTACTACATGCTAAGACGATTTTCTACATTCCTGCTTGGAAAGAAGAAGCTAAGAAGTACCAGAAGTTGGTTTCTGTATGTGTTAGACAGGGAGTGCATGCTTGAAGAGATGAAGAGAGAAGACGAGAGATTACAAGACACAAGCTTTGAAGATCAAGATATGAAGCTACTGCCAAGGGGGAGTCTGTTGGTACATAAATGTCAGTAGTTCATAGTCTAGCGTTTGTAATCGAGTCTGTAATGTAATTATGTTTAAGTTTATGTTTATGTATGTAAGCGAAGTTGTCAACAAGTTCGCTTAGGCGAACTTGTTGAACAAGCGAAGTTGCCGACAAGTTCGCCTAGGCGAACTTGTTCAACGAGCGAAGTTACTGACAACTTCGCCTGAGACGAAGTTGTCGTGTATTTATATAGCCTAAGGGTTTAAAAACTGGACCCATGGGAAGATGGATGGACATATGCAGCTAACTTCCCTGAGAAGGGTCGTCCGATCCACCTCGTTGAAGGTGTTAGAAAAATCAACAGTGAGCATAGCCAGGGACCCGTCAGAATGAAACGCGCTCAAAAATCTGTTGGCACTATGCAATACCGCTTCTGCCCCATTAGGGATCCCAACCCCGAATTGGAAATCCCCTAGATAAGCAGCCACTTTTTTCCCTATTTTACGCATAGCGACTTTCGACACCAATCTTCTCCAAATGGCCCCCACTGCGATGGGTCTAATTCCATTGTCAGGCTTCAACAGGGGGGGCAACGGTGCCGAAGCAATGAACTCCGCTAAAACTTTTGGATAAAGCCCCCAAGCCACAAGTTGACAACATCAGTGATGGCCTTTAAGAGCCCCGAGGCGGTCGGAGACCCCTGGCCACAGAAAGCGTCTAAAATATGTTGGGCCCGCAAACCATCCCTCCCACAAGATGTACCTTTCGGGAAGGTCTTATAAAATTAATAGGATACTACTTCATGGCGTGTCAAGTTTCGTTACTCATTTTAATATTTATGTTGATGCGGAAAAGATATGATGACGGGATTTTTCGATGAAAAATTTAATAGAAAGTGGACATGTTAATCTTGTCACAAGATATTACCATGAAAATAGAAACTGATAAAGTGATGATAATCCAATGAAGAATGCCCGGCTAATCTGCTGCATGAAATCCATTACAACGGATCGCGTTGCAATACTAATGGCGAGGCTATCCTTTCATAATTTTAGCCACATAAGATCCATTACAACATGCCGAGTTGCAATGCTTAATGGCTAGACTACCCTTCCATAGGGTATAATAGAGATTAGCCCCGTTTTAATTAGGGCTGAGCACAGTTCGGTTCGATTATCGGCGAAACCGAAACCGAAGTAATCGGTTATTTGAATACACAAACCGTTCGGTTTTCGGTTTTCAGTTTTTCTGTTATTTTCGGTTTTTTCTCCAATTATGTGTATACATTGCAAAAAATAAAAATAAAAATGAAAATGCATATTTTAAGCTTGTATAAGAATGTATTAGAATACTACATATATATTGAATTCAAAAAACAAAAAATAGCCATGTGTTACGTGAAACTATACGAATACAAAGTTGCTAATTAAAGTTTAAAATTCAACAAAGTTATTAATTAAAAAACATTATGGGTATGTTTGGCAAAGAGCTTTTAGGAGCTTTTAAAAGCTTTAAGCTACAAGCTTTTAAGAAAAAGCTCATATTTATTGAAAAGTCTTGTTTGGTTAGAGTAGCTTGAAGATTTTTATGTTAGGAGAAAAAACTTGAAGCTAAAAGCTCCAACTACTACGTTTAGAAAAAGCTACAAGCTTTTGGTATTTCAAATTTTACAATTTTAATACTTGAACTTTCATAATCTTTTGTTAATTCATATAATAATTACATATTTAACCCATATTCAAAACCAACTACCCCATACCTTTTTAAAGCACCATAACATTTTCACACGTTAAAAAAATGCATCATAAAAACGAGTATTTTATTCTCTTTAATATGAGTATCATATTGTTATACTTCTTTAACTTTAAAAAATTTACATATTATATGAATATTGGTTAGGATTGACAACAAGTCGAGCCAGACAAGCCCGGGCCACGTGTAAAACCAAATTAGGGTCGGAACGAGTCGATGCAAAAAGGGCGAATTTAGTTCGGTTCATGTTGGTAAGGTTTTGAGTCGAAAGGGTCAAGTCAAAATAGGTTTCGGACTAAAATGGTGCACCGCGTGGGCACCCAACTAGTTTTATTAAAAACTCCAGCTACTCTACCAAACACCTAAATATTTCTAAAAGCGACAGCTTCTAGCCACCAGCGTCCAGCTACTAGCTAGCGGCTTCCAGCTACAGCTACCAGCTAGTTTTGCCAAACATACCATGTAAGTTTAGTTCTAATCTTCATTCATCATTTTATTTATCTTCAAAGTTTAGTCCATTCATCATCATGTTGATAATTTTTATCACCATCAATCGGTTCGGTTTTTTCAATTTTTTAAAAATGGATAACCAAATCGAAACCGAAAATTCGTTTTTTCAAAAAATAAAAAAATTAACCGTCGATTAATACTTCGGTTCGATTTTTTCGATGCAGTTTTTTTAGTTAATTCGGTTTTGATTCAGTTAATTCGGTATTCTGGCCACCCCTAGTTTTAATTAATTTGGTTGAAGTTTCGTTATTATATATTTTCACAAACATCACCGTCTGTTTGCTTATTATTACGTGTGTGTGCGTGTCATTATAAAAAAATAATGTTATCATTACAATAATAACCTACACTATCAAATATTAAATAAAATGACTTTGTAAATTGTATGCATTAGATGTCAACTTTTGACAATTAAACTTATCTGTTTGCTTGTTATAAAATCCTTTATAAAATAACATTGACCAACTTTTGAAGATTTAACCTATCCGGTTGCTTATTAGAAAATCCTTTAAATGAAATTGATCATGTATCTATCATAACATTAATGTAAGACCAAACATGTTTGAAGTGTTAAAAGATACCGATAAAGATCAAACCAGACCCACCTAGTATGATCAAAACCTCATATTCTAGATCACAAAATCACAACTATTTTCTTGAAACATTCATGAGCATAAAGATGCACCTACTTTTATTCAAGAAACCATAATAAAAAGAACTCGATTCACAAAACCAAGCCGTGCTAACTGATACTCATACTCATACTCATACTCATAACCGACAACTTAACTTTAGTTGAGAAACGAAGCCAAGCTGTTGCTTATTGAGGATTTTAACGTAGTAGAAACGGGTGCACGCCCAAAAAATACATCAAACAGAGAAGCCGTCACGTTTTCTGACTCAATCGTAGCTTCTACAGCCGATGGAAACCCGCCACTAGATATATGAACCTGTAAATCCCGCAATAACAAAATAGCGTTTAGGGAGCATTTGAATGTGTGTTTTAACAAGTGATCATGCAATACTAGATAATCATAAACATATCTTTTTGAAAAAATATTATAAAAGTCTTAACACCAAAAAAGATTAAACTAACCAGCATTTTGGAAGGGTCAACCCATGTCAAAAATATGAAAGTTCCTTTCTTTAACGGTCGATTTTGAAAGATACCACGAAATGCGGATAGAGCTGTTTTATCAATCGAATTTAGTGATTTGATTCTGGGTGATACGGCCTCGTCTAGAGCATCCCAGAACGTTTTCCCATCGATATCTCTAACCAAAACGATTTGCAACGATTTCTCCAAAGGAGCTGCAAGTTCATGAGAAATAAATCAAATTATGTAACCATACCGATCTTTTAAGTTCTTGATCATTATTGATTGTTGAGCAATGTGTGATTACCCTTATAAATTAAGTCAAACAATGAGGAATCTTGCTCGATTTCAGGTGCTGTTCGTCCTTTCCAGGGGTTAAGATTCTCCAAGATATTCGGGTTTAGGTATAAACCGGCAGCATAAACCTTTACGCCGATTATTGCAAACACTTTCTCCCGAAATCCTGGAGATACATATCGAGTGTGTGCGTTAAATTTGTGCAAATCAGAGAAATAGAACCGCTTGAAAAGCACATTGCTCGCTAGAATCTAGCTCCAAAAAGAATTGAAAAACATGGCTTGAAATCGGCTTGTTTGTAAACAAGCAGAGCCGGCCGTTGACTCGCTAGTTATGCAGCTTGTTGGTTCACACTTTAGGCTCATTTAACTAACTAGTTATACACTTTTTGTGTTTACCAATATTTTTAAATATATATAATCATTATATTTAAATAAACAAACTAGTTAGACAAGGCACAAGTTGGCTCAAGATTTTACGATTTGAGCTTACGCCCAACATTTCAGTTTGTTAAGATAAACATAAGCCTAAGGGGAAAAAGGGGGGGGGGGGGGGGGTAACTAATAACTCAGTACCACCCACACTTTGACATAATAATATTGTGCCTACTATTTCAGCCAAATTCTACTCAATTCAACCTAAAAGGGGACACCCACCTAGCTTAACCCCTACCTAATTCAACCCACTAGGGATTAAATTTGTTACACCTCATATTCCTACATTCCTACCCAATTCACCTCACATAGCTCTCCTAGAGTCCTGATATCCATCCGTCCAAGCTTTGTCACTGCGTTCACCCAAAAGGAGCCAAGCCCAATCTAGCTTGGCTCGTTTACAGATATACACACAAGGCAAATTGGATTTTAATAATCCCAACTTAATTCAGTTGGCCGAGAAATAATCCCAACTTTGAAAATAGTTGTCACCGGTCCCAACTTTCACACTATTTGTTTTCATTGGACATCCGTTAAAAAAACTTAAACGATGTTATGTTTTTTCCAAATTTCAAACTGATATTTAGGGTTTTTGATCAATATGAGGATACGATTCGATTGATGTAAAACTTACCTTCAATCGGTGGTCCAAACGACTAAAGGATGCTTCAATTCCGATGTCTAAACTTTTAATTAACAAAAATCAAGCTGTTTGAAGCGTCGTTTCGAGTTAAATTTTACATCAATTGATTTGTATTTTCATTACGATCAAAAGCCCTAAAACATCAATTTGAAATTTGGAAAAAACTTAACGTCGTTAAATTTTTTTTAACGGGGGTCCAATGAAAACAAATAATGTGAAAGTTGGGACCGTGACAACTATTTTCAAAGTTTGGATTATTATCGGCCAACTACGTTAAGTTGAGATTATTAAAATCCAATTTTCCTGCACAAAAAATATTAAAAGGAAATCATAGATTGAGTCAATGTGAATGTGGGATTTCATGTTAAAAGTGTTAACCTGTTCCGATCAACGATAACGAAGTCGAGCAACCAGGAAGATCCAATGATGTCTGAAACTTCACATTTGTAGCTGGTTCTTCAGCATAGTCTGCATTTCCTACTGTAAATAAATAAACACACAACAAACAATGATCAGTCATCAGTTACAGTTTCAATTCACTTGGCAACCAACTTAGTACATGAGAAAAGATTGATCAAACCTGAAGAAGCAGCCGCAGCGTTAACCGAGAAGGTACGAAGGCGGGCATTGGTAAACTTTTGCAGGGAGAAAGTTCTAACTGCTTGTGGAAACCGGGTTCGAATTGTAGGGATTGAAACTGAGATTGGATTTGAGGATTCGAGTTTTCGGTGAGGATGAAGTGGCCAGAGTGATCTGGGAACTGCTGCAACTTCTCCTAGCATATCTTTGTTGAGAGTTGTTGAATCAGTAGAAAACAAGTTTGATGTAGTTTAAACTTTAATCAACACTCCTTATCCATTTCAACTAGATGCAATGTTAGGGTCCCATGGATTTAATATATGTGGATGTGGATTTTTAAATTTGAAATTATGGTTTTTAAAAGTTTGGCAATGGTGACTGTATGCCGATGTAGACTTTGGGGCGTTTTATAAAAGGACGAATGTTAACGAAAACGATACCAACGGAAATAATCAGGTTTGAGTTGTTAGATCTACTACTGATCTGGCACATTAATAAATCGTGTTTGGTTGACCTGTTTTTATAAATCGAAAGTGTTCGTGTTAACTTTTTTAACCTGTATGATTAAACAGGTCGACCCAATAAACTGTTTACGACTCATTTAACACATTTTTTACTACACATCAACTCGATTAATAAGTGTAACTATATTACTACTCGTCAACCCGTTTGATAGTTTAGATGATGCGGTGAGAGGGTATGTGGTAAGTTTTTGGGTTTGTTGATTTTTTACCAGAAAGAAGAAAACTCTTACAGGTGGAGGTGTTGGGCCTTGGTCCACTACAGATGGTCCAATAAAATAAACATGGTAAGGAAATGACCAAATAATTTTGAAAGAAATAATGTAAAGAGATAAATTATTTTTCCATCTTGTGATTTTGTGAATGTAGTTGCGTTTCATTATAGAAAAATGTTTTCTTGAACAAATGACAAACCTTGATCTAAATTTTCTTTAATATTGCAGGTCGATGATAAAACTTTTGAGCATGTTTTGACTTATTAGTTATTACAATGCGTTGTGGGGCGACAAATCCCCAAATTTGGTGTGATATTAGGCGGTAACAACCCCCGCGGGCGATAAGTGGTGCGATGGGGAGGGGGGCATGAACTTGTCGCCGGCTTGTGTGATGAAGATGCTAACGTGGCGATCAAGTATAGGTGGGGGCGATTTTGGGGCTACAAGTCTACAACACCATTACACCCCCTAAAATGAAAATAGTTCCTCTGCTGACGTGGAACCACGTGTCGAAATGCCCCCATATTTTGTAGCTCTCCACTACACATAGCCTAAAGAACTAAAGATAAAGTGGTGATTACTGCTAATATTAGTGAAACGAGAATCACAATCAGTATCAAATTCCTTGAAACGAAATTCTTATAGTGAAATAAGTTAATAGAAAAGAAGTGATGATGATTTATATAAACTTGAACGGAAGATTTCAGTGAACATATGTTGAAAAATTTAGAAATAGATGTAATAGTTAAATATATTGCATGATGTTTTATACAAGACATCTTTACATTCAGAATTGTATTTTGATTTTACTTTTTATTGATATTATTTAAGTATAATGTTCGAAGTTTGATGTAGAAGTCTCATGGCATATGTACTTCTTTTAGATTTCCTAACTCACATGACCAAAAGTACCACAATACTCTTTTTTCTTTATAAAATACATGAAATCCAAAGCTAGATCTAACTCGATTCTCCTTGGTATTTGACATCCCACCACTTCTTTCTTCACTTCCATGTATCTTCCTTCAAGACTAATTAATCATATATTATTCTCATTAATACATTTGACATAAGACGGAGACAAAAAAAAAATAAGGTTAGTAGTTATATAACAGTCTTATCTATCATCTTTAAAACAATAGAAACAATGTACTCACACCAATATCATTTTTATAATTATAACCAAAATCATCAGTTTTATGCATGTTACATATCAATGGAAAGCAAAACTGAGCTGTAAAGTTAAGTAACTGAAATCTTTAAAACACTTTATCTTTTTCCATTTTATTTTTGCTTCCTCAAGACTCCCATTAAATACCACCTTTTGCTTCCTCACGAAAACAACAAACCCGAAGATCTGACATCATAATATCAATGGCTGGGAAACTATCTGCTTATGTTTCCCTCATCCTGCTGTGCTTCCTTTCAGGTGATCAATTTACCTTCTTGCCCTTACTCCACAATGCATAGCTCACTTACACAGCATAAATCCAGAATTTTTTTTCAATAGTTTATTTCAAAGTTATAAGATATGGGATATTGTTTTCGGTTCTAGGTCTGTGTATTGAAGTTCATAAAGCTGATACAATGATCGTGCGTTTTGTCTTGAAGTAGTTGAAGTTGCTGTCTTAGTTGCGACTTCAACTGCTACCAGACAAAATCTAAAGCACGGTATAATATATTCAGTATTCACAACTCCAAAACACAAAGGTTTCTATCTTTCATACTGATGATTTATCATCAAAGCATTTAAAATTAACTCATTTTCGACGGAATTTTGCAAAATGTCCATAAATCTAGCATGCATTATGGGAACTCACAGAATATTTTCTTGAATTTAGCATTTCATGATGAATCTTGCTTGCATATTAATCTTTCTTCTTTTTCCACAGTTGGGACACTGAGATCCGTTCATGCACAGGTGATTAATATCAAGATTTCTCATAAGATTAACCAAAAATGGCATCTTGACACAATCTTGATGCATTTTGACTGTTTTATACAAATCTGATCAAGAACATGCATGCTAGAATATTGTACATAATGTTTAAGTAAAGTTAACCATTGTTTTATTATTGGGTTGCAGAAAACATGGTGTGTGGCTAAACCCTCATCAAGCCAGGCAATTCTTTTAGAAAATATCAACTTTGCATGCTCACAAGTGGATTGTGGTCGTCTTCAACAGGGCGGTCCTTGCTATTCTCCGGGTAATGCAATCAACCATGCATCCGTAGCCATGAACTTGTATTTCCAGTCAAAAGGAAGAAACACTTGGAACTGTAATTTTAAAAACTCTGGTCTCCTTACACTTACTGACCAAAGTAAGTGATCAACTATCCCGTTTTGATCTGTATTAAAAATTACACACTGTGGTCTCTAATATGAAGTTTATTTCATACTTGCTTTGCAGGTTATGGAGGCTGCCAGTATGCGTAGATGATTGACATGGAAGATTATAGAAGTTTTTATATGATTTTAATTTTTATAAACAGATTTGCTCACAAATTGAATAGGGATATCTTAAAAATCACTTTTTTAAGGTTTATGAGAAGTATTAGTTTGTGGTTCTTTGTAGTTTGAACTGATCAAATCCATCGCTTCAAATTGTTTTGGTTTACCTTTTCTTATCATTCCACATCCAAATACAGGGCTAATTTGAAAAAAAAAAGGACAAACTTTGAGGTAAATTTGTAATTTAACATAAATTATGGCGTTGGATTGCGATAAAGATCAACAATAAAATCTATACATTCATCCAATCATCCAGTTATAGTCATCTGATAGTTTTATATATATATACTGCATTCTATAGAAATCAATAAATAATAAAAATAAATAACGATAAACTGAAAGTGATTTAACATCAGAAACTTAAACCACCATTCAACTTAACTGAATTGATTTCATATATGCATCAATCCACTTCTTAGACCTGTACTGCATTCACTTGCCCACATGGCTGACACGCCCGCCATCAATCCCAGTACCAGTCATCACTCGTGACACCAAGTATTACAGCAATCGTTCCAAGAATAGCCTTCAATACAAGAAAACAAATTACACATTATTCATCATCAAACTTTAAACTTTTGAAACATAAAAGTGGGAATGTTATCTTACAGCAATTAGGCATGCGATAAATCCAGGTATCTCGCGGTGATCATATCGAGCACACAATAGAACGAATGCTCCAATATACCAGGGGATTGCAGCCAAAAAGAAACCAATAATGAACCTTTATAGAGATTATAAACCACAAATCATTATCATAAATTGGTTATATCATATAACTGACAATCATTGAAAATAATGATGTGAGAAGATAAAAACTTACAAGAACCACCCTACACCAATACCGCAACACGGAAGGCGCCTCTGTCTTACAGGTCTTCCTTCTACAATTGCATAACCTAACACACCATAGCAAAATGTAGACTTATTGTTTATAACAATTCAACATATATGATCTGAAACTTGATAATAATTCAAGGATGCAGAGATCGATTGGGTAAGACAAACATAGATGCATATATCTGAAGATAAAATCGAACAATTCACACTAATTTGCAGAAGAAACTATGGCTGTAAATGAACCAAACGTTTATTAAATTAACGAACATGAACAATGAAGTTCGTTCGATGAACTAAATGAACGAACACGAACAAAGCTATGTCTGTTCAATTTTGTTTGTTAATGTTTGATAATGTTCGTTTACGTCTTCGTTATTGTGTTTATGTTTGTTCATCAAAGGTCTTGAATATTTTCTAATGACTTTTCTTATCTTATCATATAGATTTAAAAAAATGTATATGAATATTATGTGATTAACTTATAAGTAAAATTAACATGTGAAACCGTTAACACTGACATTCTCGGTTAGCCAAATAAAGCACTGTTTGTGTTCATTTCCTTAATGAACAGACACTAACAATAACATACTAACATGAACCAGGCCTACTAAAAACTTTAATACACCCTAGCTGATAAGCTATAATAGTTAAATTGTCCATCTAAACAGTTTAATCATCCACATTAGCGTCATAAACTACATCAACCACACCAATTCGAAACAGATGCTGATTAATTTGAATTTTGAACATAATTTATAAAACTCCGATCAACTATCATACCGTGGACATAATTGTTAACTGAAGGACCACCGGAAGCACCATGAGGAGGCACAGGCTGAGGAAAACCGATCACAGGCGGCTGCGGCGGAGGACGATAGCTATTAACGCCTTGGAAGGTTCCGTACTGATGAGGCGGTAGCTGCTGATCCTCCTTTGCTGGTTCACTCATGATTTGAAGGAATTCTAGGGTTTTAGCTTATTATGATCTTCAACGTTACGAGCATAAAATAAATATAATATATGAAATTGAACAGATAAATTTAATCAAGCTTCACTAATTGAATAACGACACGTGGATATTTTACTCGGTTTGTGTTAAGTCGATTGGGGGCCCAATTTATTTGACTTTTAAGGTAAAGCCCAATTGGGTAAACTAATAGCAATTTGATGACATTTTCTTATTCTTCTTTTTTTTAATGGTCTGGTCTTTATTAACTTTCTTTTCTAATTTTTTTTTTTTTTTGTGGTGGTGGTTCTTTTTTTTATTAGTGGACGGCAAATCAAACTAGCCGGGTTGGTTAGGTTGGTCAGACCGGACATCTGGCCAAGACGTTCGATTTCACAATTTGTGTTTCGAACGGAATTTTATTTATTTTTTAAATCTTTTTTACCTATGGTCAATTTCGAATGTTAACATGTCGACTCAACTGGCACACCTGATTTTTCAAACCATAAATCAAATTATATAAATCTTAAAATGGCTAATTTAATGCAAAAGCTATGACAATCCTCTATTCCCCTATCCTTTACTTGAATTTGAATTTTGTTTATTCATTTTCATTTGTTTTCTTTTTAATTATTGTTCATCTCTTCTTTTTGAATATATTTTCTGTTTAGCTGGATTTATTTGAGGACTTGTACTTATTATTATTAGAGTTTTTTTATTATTGAAAAATGATTCTTGTGTTCTTCACGTCATTTGAATTATTGGCTTCACCACATCATAATAACTTCGGATTAATTGATCAACGTTTCAACTATGTATGCCCCTATTAGTCGTTATAGATATCTATAAAATTAAAAAAAAAGTTAATATTTAAATCCCGAAAAAAAATATTTGAACATTTTAATACTTTAGTTCTAGTTTCAACTAATAACTTTCTTTGTAGATTTTACATTTTTTGATGTTTTAAAATAAGTTATTTTAATTTTGTAACAATTCATGATTTACTTGAATATTTTAACAATAAACTATTTTCTTATTACATAGACTTATCAATACGTCAAAATTAATATATTAAGGCTGAGGGGTGCGGAGCGCGAGAAGGGGCGCGAAAGCCCTTCCGCTCGCGCCCCGGGGCGCGAGCACCACACCACCGAGGCGCGAGAGGGGCGCGAGCGCGGAAAAAGAGGCAGGCGCGGATGGGCTAGCGGCTGGGAATGGCGTGAAGGGTTCTTGGGTTGCGTGAATAGAGCCGTTGGGCTCGTTTTTTATTAAAAAAAAAAATTTTTATCAAACACACATTAATCAAACTTTACTGAAAAAATTGCTATTTTTATAGAACCCATTTGTGATTTTTGAAAATTTTCAAGAAAAATACAGACTTTATATGAAAATTTTGCTAATTTTATCATACCCATGTGTAAATTTTGAATATATTCAAGAAAAACACAGACTTTATGAAAAATTTGCTGAGTTAAATATGTTTTCTTGTCACAGTTTTTACATATATTTGAAGAAAAACACAAAGTGAGTTAAAAGATATTCACCTTAGCAATATCCAAGTTACTGGTAACCTGGGGGTTGGAGAGCTGTTTCCCACGAGGGGTTAGACCCTTGGAAGATGGTTCTGATAACCTGCAAAACAGACACCGTGAGCTCGTCACTGAGAAGGGGGGGGGGGGTTCCTCCTTGTGACCACCCTCCGGCGTGAGAATCAGACTAGATTGCTCTTTAAATATAAAAGTATATTAAGAGATTGCTAGAGCAGATATCAGGTATATATGATGATAATATGATGAGATGAGATGGTCATACCATTTGGGGTATTTATAGCCGAAGGTAGGTTTCCAAGGGGTTTAGCCGGCCCAACATGCTACCAACTGTAACCTATGCACGTGCCCTGCCTGTGAGTGGTGGATAGGTAGCGGCTGACACAGAGCAGGCGTGTCGTGCACTCTTCCTCTTCTGCCAACAACAGGCTAGGCACGTGGTATGGCAGGAGTTGGTGGGTAGGCGGCGGCTATTGGTCACAGTGCTGTGGCGTGCTGTCTGCCATGCTGCTGTCAGCGAGCTGTCGCATTCTTGGTCAGATCTTTTGTCTGTACCTCGTCAGGTATCACACAAAAGATCCTCCATCATACGGACTGGCTCATTTAGGCGGGAGTTTTCCCCCTCCCGCCTTTGCTCATTCCTTCAGGTGACACTGGGGAGAGTTAAGTGCCTAGTGCGTGTAGCCATGCTGCGCGGGTGGCCTTCCCTCATGGCTTGTATCCGAGGCTGCGGGAACAGGCGGAGTCCACCATGGGAGGCATTTCCTGCGGGACCAGCTTGCATACTGCGCGTAAGGACGTCACTTCTCTGAGCATGGTTGGTCCTGCGGATCCAGTTGGTCTCTGCGCAGACGTCCCTGTTTAAGGTGAGTCTTGCGGGTCCAACTGGGCTCTGCTGGGACCTACCTCTTCAAGTCCCCCCAGTCCAATGTTCTTCTCATGCGTGTTTAATAAAGTGAGGTGAACTTTTGGACTTAAAAGGGTTTTGAAAAGGGTTTTGTAAGGTTTTCCATGGGAAGTCCTTGTCACTTGCAGAAATTCCCGAGTTTCCTGCTTGGTCTTTGGGTATGATGCGGGTAGGCTGTAACCTCCTCGCAAGTCAGGAGCGTTGAGTCCTACTTGTGTGGATTCTCCGTGAGGTTTTGGTAGTTTTGAACATAGTGATCAATTATGTTAAAACCACCAATTCCATCCTGGAGCTTCAAACAACGTAGTTCTCGACGTTCCCGCTATGCGGGGATGTTATTTCCTTTTCCGCAAGCATTGCCCAGAAGATCCTTCTTGGTTTCAATTCCCAGCGGAGCGCTAGGTATGTGAAGGGTTTTGCCTTAACACTGTACCTGCGCTCGTCTTACGGTTACTTGACTTCCAAGGTATTCCTGGCGTCAATTCCCTGCGGGTGCTAGGTATGTGAAGGGTTTTGCCTTTACACTGTACCCGCACCTGTCTTATAGTTACTTGGTTGCCGAGGTACTTGGCTTCAATTCCCTGCGGGTGCTAGGTATGTGAAGGGTTTTGCCTTAACACTGTACCCGCATCCGTCTTATGGTTACTTGTTCGCCAAGGTTTTCTTGGCTTCAATTCCCTGCGGGTGCTAGGTATGTGAAGGGTTTTGCCTTAACACTGTACCCGCATCCGTCTTATGGTTACTTGTTCGCCAAGGTAAGGGGGTATTTTCCCGCTTCTTTTTAAATTTTGAATTTTGAAATTCGAAAGGTTGGTGGAAAGATAGGAACAGTCCAAACCTCTGAAACGTCGCGCGACGGTTTCTTCTGACTGTGTCAGGACGTGCAGGAAGTTATGGTGACGTGACATTATATGGTCATTCCAGACGCTTTTTCAGGCGCGTGGGCGCGATTTTTCGGGCGCGTGGCCGCGAAATTACCGGCACACGTCCTGTCAACAGCTGTTGCCAGTCTGCTTTTTGCCACGTGTCATAGTTTCATTGCACCTTCGAATTCTCTCTCCTTCGCATTAAATTCACCGCATTAATTGCGATTAGTATATAAAGGGGGAGAGGGTTATTTGCAATTCACACTTTTCACTTTCATCTCTTCTCAAGTAATTTCCGGCGAATTTTTCTGTTCAGTAAAGCATTACCCTGAAATCTCTTTTCATCTTTCTTCCACCATGCCTTCTCATGATGCTGATGACCAGAAGACTGCTGGCGAATGCCAGTGCTCTCTTCCTGTCGATCTGTACCAGTATATCGTCAGGAAGTTCATGCTCGAGTCTCTCGAGCCTGAGTTTCCTGAACCCCACCATACTGTGTACGATGCCCCTAGTGGCAAGATCGGGGTTTATGCTGCATTCTTTATCTACGGAAACCTTAGGTTTCCGTTGAC
This sequence comes from Bidens hawaiensis, assembly GCF_021521415.1. Lineage (NCBI taxonomy): Eukaryota > Viridiplantae > Streptophyta > Magnoliopsida > Asterales > Asteraceae > Bidens > Bidens hawaiensis. The sequence continues at coordinate 797,714 of NW_027491823.1, read as the reverse complement.
AAAGTTTGTGTACCGTGTTCTGGAGAGGCACGGTGTGCACCTGACAGAGGTGCACCCCATGGCCATTGCCAAGGTCCGGCACTTTGAGTGGGTGTGCCGGATACTGGGCCTTGAGCCCCTCGTTGACCGTCTGATGACCTTCTACACTTGGAGGTGTATCCAGGGGTGGTACACTCTTACAACCCGTATCAAGGGTTTAAAGATTTGTACCACCGAGCGGAGTCTTCGCTCGTGGAGAAGAGAGTTCTTCTTCATATCCGCTCGCGCCATCCCCATCGCCATGAAGTTCAAGAATGGCCAGGCGCTTCCTAACCTTCCCGCCCTCAACTACGAGGAGGCGGAATGGTTCTCGAAGATATCCCGGGTCCAGTCCCCGGTTTTCCGTTTTCCGGAGTCGGCGATGGTGATGCTGGGGATGAGCCGGGTGTGGAAGGCGGCGAATGCGGATAAGGTTCCGATCGTCCTTGAATATGGTTCGAACTCTGTCCCTTATGGTACGTCTTGTTTCATTTTGCTGACTTCGATTTTTTCTAACTTTCTTGTTGATTTCAGAGGGGAACGATCTTCAGTCGCTCCTGAACCCGCGGGAGGAAGATGGTCCCGCGCGGATGGGTACTCGTGCTCTGGACGAGAACGAGTTGCCCATCTTAGAGCAGACCGCGGGTCGGTTCGTGGAGGTTTACCCGCCAGGCCAAGAGATCCTGAGCCACCGACGGCCAGGTAAGCCTATCTTCTACCCTGAACCTCTCAATGCTGTGCCTGTTGCTGGAGTTGACATTTCTTCTTCTGAGGAATCCGCAGAAGGTCCTCCACTGGTGCGGAAGAAAAAGGCTGCCGTCGGGAAAGGCAAGGAGAAGGTGGCCTCTACGGCCGACCCGGTAGTCCTATCTGACTCGGAGTCAGATAGTGCAGAGGTGGCGGGGGAGCCCGGTGGTGAGGAGACCACCGCTCCGGAGGCTGTAGCTGTTACCTCCGGGGAGGCAGCGACGACTACGGTTACCGGTGTCAAGAGGCCGGCTCCATCGGGTTCGCCCCCGCTCGTCCGTACGTTCAAGCTCAAGAAACCCCGTAAGTGCCCCCATAATTCTTGTCTAGATTTGTTGTTTCAAATAAATTTTTCTAACACTTTTGCTTGTGCAGGTGTGGATGTTGACGCATTCCAGGGTGGAGTTGGAGCAAGTATTCCCCCGCCAATGAGGGAAGGCTCGGTCAGCCTTCCCGAGGCGTCGACCCAGGCGTCTGTGCCTGCTTCCGCTGGTTCCAGCCTTCCTGAGGCTGTTCCAGCTGAGAAGTTGTCTCCGCCGGCCGTGAGTGCAATTTTTACAGCATCTTTCACGGAGCCGGCGGTTACTGTTGCTGAGGAGGTGGCGCCAACAATGGCTACCACAGCGGCTGCCACTATACCTGCGCCACCGGCACCGATGGCCGGACCATCAGGTACGCGCCGGGCTTCCCGCCGATCTATGCCACCTTCCCGTCTACCTGACCTGTTGGATGGATTTCCTTTAGGTTCAGGTGATGGGTTTGGCGGCTATCGGCCTGTTATTGACCCTACAGGTACGTAGGGTTCTTTTTCCTTTGTATATTTTTATCATCTTTTCCTAACTGCCTTTGTTTCTTTTGCAGTGTCGGATTCCAATGAAGTGTATGTTCCAAGATGGAACATACGCCGAGGAACAACCCTTCGTACCCCTGTGGAGTGCGTGGACTGGGCTCGCCACGCTGCTCCTCATGGTGCGTTGGGGGAAGCCATGGCTAGCTACCAAGAGGGTAGGCTAACCAATGAGCTTCGGGTTCTCCAGGCCCGGACGCAGCCCCGCGTCGAGCTGCTTTGTCGTGAAAACGACAAGTTAAAAGCAGCTCGCGCCAAAGATGTATCTGAAGCGCGGGCTCTTCGGGAGGAGAACCGGCAGTTGGCCGCTGCCGCAGCCGAGAAGGAGAAGGCATTCAAGGCCCTCGAGGTTGAAGTCCAGGCGCGACTCGAGGCCCGCTCCAAGGCTGCCCAAGCTGTGAATGAACAGCTTCGGCTGGCCAAGGAGACTGCGCGAAACTCAACTGAGAGGGCTGCCAAGGCTGAAGCTGTTGCTGAGCCGCTTCGCGAAGAGAATGAGCAGCTTAAATGCAAATTAAAGGCTCTTCAGCATGCTCATGACGCCTTGGCAATGGAAGATGCCAAGAAGCTGCAGGAGATCCTTGACCAGAGGGGGGTGCTTGACCGCACTGAAAGGAAACTCAAAAGCGTCGAAGAGGCTGCCGCCAAGGAAGTTCAACTTGCCAACCTTGATAAGAGCGGAACCGAACGTGCTTACAAAGAAAGTCAGGCTACCCTCCAATGGCTGCTTCGAGAAGCGTTGCCTCAGGTATCTTTAACTTTTTCTTTACGCTTTCCGCTCGTAATTAGAAAATGTTCTAACTTGTATTCTCTTGTAGGTTGTGCGTCGGGTCCTTTCGGAGACCTCTTATGACGATGCGATGAGCACAGCCCTCAACGCTTCTCATGAGGATGGGGAGAAGACTGGCTTCCTGCTTGGTCTAGGGTTTGCTGAGAGAGGCTTTCCGCCCTCCAACTTCCCTTTATTCAATGTTAATACTGAAGCTGCTTATGACCAAGCTGTGAACCAGTACGCTGCCTTCCCGCATCCAGTGGTGGAGAAGGTGAACGAAGCTGCTGCTGCTGATGATGGGCTAAACATCCTTAAGGCTTTCCTTGGGCAGCCGCGCTCTGACGGTGCTGGTCCAAGCGGAGGTGGCCCTGAAGCCTGATCCTGAAGATCTCTTCCCACTGCTAGGATACTTAGCTTTGTATAGATTTCTTTTAGGCGGGTAGTTACCCGGCCACTGTTGTAATATATCATTGAAATATACGATTGTTATTCCTTTCATTGGATTCTTTGCTTTATAAACTTATGACTTGCATACTTAGTTTAAAATAGCAATTTTCCAAGTGTTTAGAATAAGAACCTTTGAACGTGGTTGATAGTGGGTTAAAGTTTCGCTTCCTCCTTCGTGATTGTGCGGGTAGAACCGTCACTTGCACTTGGTAGGATGGCTAAACTTTAACTTTTATCTAACCTGCGTGTAGGTTTTTCTTACTTTTTGAGGATAAGTTAACCTTTGAACGTGGTTGATAATAGGTGTGAAGTTTTGCTTCCTCTTTCGTGATAGCGCGGGTAGAACCGTCACTTGCACTTGGTAGGATGGCAAAACTTTTACCCATACCTGACCTGCGTGTAGGTTTTTCTTACCTTTTTAAGAATTTTGTTTTGAACCGTTCGACGCGCGGCTGTCGATAGGTTAGTGTTCATCTTCCTTTCATGATTCGTGCGGATAGACCGGCACTTTCATTTAATGGAATAATTGAACTCTTCTCCTTCAACTGACCTGCGTGAAGGTTTGCCACGTTATTGGGTTCGTGCGGGTAAGACCGCCTTCCCATGCAACGACTTCACGTAATGTGAATGCCGTCACCAGTGTTGGATAGTTTTAACCGTTCGACGCGCGGTTGTTGATAGGTTAGTGTTCATCTTCCTTTCATGATTCGTGCGGATAGACCGGCACTTTCATTTAATGGAATAATTGAACTCCTTCAACTGACCTGCGTGAAGGTTTGCCTGTTGAGGATAAGTTAACCTTTGAACGTGGCTGATAATAGGTGTGAAGTTTTGCTTCCTCTTTCGTGATTGTGCGGGTAGACCCGTCACTTGCACTTAGTAGGATGGCATAACTTTACCCATATCTGACCTGCGTATAGGTTTACCTTTTCCTCTTAAGAATTTTGAACTGTCCCACGCGCGGTTGTTGATAGGTTGGTGCAGTTCCCTCGAATGATTCATGCGGATAGACCAGCACTATCATATGGTAACTTTTTTCTCCTTCAACTGACCTGCGTGAAGGTTTATCATGCTTTTTGGGTTCGTGCGGGTAGGACCGCCTTCCCATGCAATGACGTTTTTTGTAATTATGCGGTGAAAACCGGCATATTAGTGTGTACAAAAGTATAAATGTAAATCATCAGCTTCGACGTTTGAAAGAGAATCATTTCCATTAGAAGTGGCTCTTGGCCTTTTCTGTACAAATTGGAATTGATTACATGCAAACTGTGTAATTGAACTCCCTTCCATGTTGGGACAGGAGTGCCATCGAGCCGACACGCACCTGTTTCGGGATCTCGTTCTTTACGCAGCATGTAGTCTCCATATTGAAGCTGATTTTTTATTCATGTTTACCCCAGCCATGGTTCCACACGCACCTGCCTGCCTGCTTAGCTTTTATTTCGCCACGAGGTGTGCGAGCGTCCCATCTCTGACGAATGTTTCGACCATGTCTTTTACGTCTATGCATTCTTCAGTGTTGTGGCCTTTTGTTCTGTGATAGTCACAGTACTTGCTCCGATCAGCATCGTGACGATGTCGGATTACTGGAGGCTTTGGCCATGGGAGCTCTTCAGTAGCAAATATGTCAGTGACGCTTTTGGTAAGTGGCGTCCATCTGGAGTTCCGGTGCAGCTTTACATTATCTCTTTCACCCAATCGGTGCTGTAAGCCGGATGAGGTGTCAAAGTTTACCCTTGACTGCCAAATGCCTTGCTTCCGTTTTTTGTTCAATCGGGCGGTGAGGACGTTGTCCTCTCTCGTCCTCTGGGTGTAAAGGTTTGTGCTCTGCGGAAGGTCTCTACCCAGTTGCTTCTCCGTTTCCGCATAGCGTTTAGCTGCTGTCATGATGCCATCCCATGTGGATGGCATTCCATCTTTACCCGTTAGGGTGCGGATAAGCTCTGGGTCCTGCGCGCCCTGGATGAAGGCTGCGCGAACAAGATCCTCGCTGATATTGCCCAAACTTAACTTCTTTGAGTTGAAGCGAGTGATAAAGTTTGGCAGAGATTCATCTTCTTTCCGTATGCATTTGAGGATTGTCCATTGCTCCTCGGTATACTTTCGCTGCTGGCTGAAGTGTTGGCTAAACTTCTGCTGGAAGTCTGCCCAGTCGTAAATGTGGTTAACCGGTAAACGATCAAACCAAACCCTAGCAGCCCCCACCAGCGTCATTTGAAACATGTAACACCACGTGGGTTCCGTCCAGTTGCTGACGGTTGCTCCTGCTATGAACCTGTTCAAATGGTCGTCTGGGTCGGACATACCATCATAAGTGCCTATGTTGGGCATTTGTTTGGCACTTTTTGGGGCAATTGCTTCCGCAATGTCCCTTGCAAATTTGGACGTTCCGGCATTTGCAACGTTCGGTCTGTACGTTTTGGAGAAGTCTCGTGAACTTCCACCTGTGCTTTTTGGTTTGAAGGTTTGTCCAAAATGCCTTCTCGGTTGGGAGTCCGTTTCCTTACGCTTCCCTTTTGCCCTATGGCGAGGGTTCGCGTCGGAGTCGGATTCCTCCGAGTCATTGTCCAAGTATTCTTCGAATTCGTCGGCCTGTTGGACGGAACGCAAGCGTTCGTCCAACTCAGCTTGGAATTCCTTTTGTCGTGCCTCTGCCCATGCCTTAACTTCATCGAGAGTTTGGCGGGGGAGTCTTGTTCGTTTTTTAAACTGGGTATCGGTGAATCCCAGTGGGCGATTATTTACTGCACTTGCCCCAGCTTGGGTAACTGGGGTAGTGTTCGTAAAATTTACTTCACTTGCCCCGGCTTGGGTAACCGGGGTAGTGTTTGTAAAAACTGTGTTGCCGGTATTCCCTCCAGTAGCTGGGGTTGTGGTTACCGGAGTTTCTTTAACCATCTTTCTAGAAGTTTGAAAAAACTGGAGAAAAATGAAGTTCTAGCTTTATGCACGGATGGCGCCAATGAAGAAACACTAGTCGAACCCCGACAGATTACTGGTAACCTGGGGGTTGGAGAGCTGTTTCCCACGAGGGGTTAGACCCTTGGAAGATGGTTCTGATAACCTGCAAAACAGACACCGTGAGCTCGTCACTGAGAAGGGGGGGGGGGGTTCCTCCTTGTGACCACCCTCCGGCGTGAGAATCAGACTAGATTGCTCTTTAAATATAAAAGTATATTAAGAGATTGCTAGAGCAGATATCAGGTATATATGATGATAATATGATGAGATGAGATGGTCATACCATTTGGGGTATTTATAGCCGAAGGTAGGTTTCCAAGGGGTTTAGCCGGCCCAACATGCTACCAACTGTAACCTATGCACGTGCCCTGCCTGTGAGTGGTGGATAGGTAGCGGCTGACACAGAGCAGGCGTGTCGTGCACTCTTCCTCTTCTGCCAACAACAGGCTAGGCACGTGGTATGGCAGGAGTTGGTGGGTAGGCGGCGGCTATTGGTCACAGTGCTGTGGCGTGCTGTCTGCCATGCTGCTGTCAGCGAGCTGTCGCATTCTTGGTCAGATCTTTTGTCTGTACCTCGTCAGGTATCACACAAAAGATCCTCCATCATACGGACTGGCTCATTTAGGCGGGAGTTTTCCCCCTCCCGCCTTTGCTCATTCCTTCAGGTGACACTGGGGAGAGTTAAGTGCCTAGTGCGTGTAGCCATGCTGCGCGGGTGGCCTTCCCTCATGGCTTGTATCCGAGGCTGCGGGAACAGGCGGAGTCCTTCACCATGGGAGGCATTTCCTGCGGGACCAGCTTGCATACTGCGCGTAAGGACGTCACTTCTCTGAGCATGGTTGGTCCTGCGGATCCAGTTGGTCTCTGCGCAGACGTCCCTGTTTAAGGTGAGTCTTGCGGGTCCAACTGGGCTCTGCTGGGACCTACCTCTTCAGACCAGAAATGAAGAAATGTAGAAGAAGATTATAGACATGCTTTCTCTCTCTGTATATATATATAGACACACATATATATGTGTGTATAGATAATAGATGTGTGTTTCTCTCTCTATCTCTCCTAGTGGGTCTCTATCTCTAATTCTCTATGTATAGATAAAAAATCACAAATTTTTTTTAGATATTAATGTGTTTTTTTAATTAATGTGTGTTTTTTTAAATAATTTATGAGTTTTTTTAATAATACGTTTTTTTAATACATTTATTAAAAAATAAAAATAAAAACCGCTCGCGCCCCCTCTCGCGCCCCTCCACACCATGTCCCGGGGCGCAAGCACCACAACCAACACCCATCTTATCAAGTTTCTCTCTCTGCCACACGTCACAATATTATTGGCTGGCGCCCCCACTCGCGCCCCCCACACCCCTCAGCCTTAATTGACAACCATAGCGCCCACATACAATGAACATAATAAAATAAACGTGAAGGGTAGGTGTCATTCCCACTTGATGCTTAGCATCGGCTGGGTCGTGACAAAGTAAAGTTTCAATTTGAACCACACAATAAATAAGTCGATAACAAGATGACTGCTATAATTTTTTAAGAAACTGACAGACAATAATTACGTCAGTAATTTCTGATAGAAGGCAAAAAAATCAGTTTACAAGCATGCTGATTAAAATTTATTATTTTGGCTTTATAATTAATTGGTCAAGTGAATGGGCTATTTGAAACCCACAAACATTACAAGTTGATTTACAAAAAAGGTTCCATTAATTAAAGTATATGGACTGCTACACCTTCTAAGAGCATTGGTTAGTTGATTTCTTGCCACAAAGCACCATAACCATGCTCCTCAATGTTATTTCCATAGGAAATATGGGAATAATCTTTAACACCTCCAAACTCTATTATACCACCCATCTCATCTTCATAACTTTGGATGTACATATCATCCATCTCCATCCAATTATATTCTATATCATGTAATTTTAAATAATTCTGACTAGTTAACATCTGATTAGAATTTTCCCAGTCAGCATTCCATTCAAGCTCCAAACTCATATCACGATCCTCGATTACAATTGGACTAATCTCAGCTTCTAAAGATCATATTACACTCGATAATCTCTCATTGTCACACTCGCCTTCAATGTGTGGTTCATCGAGTATCGACATTAAAAGGGTGTCATCGATTTCTAGGGATTCTAAATTATCGAAATCATATTGATCATTGATGGGTGCCCAATTTTCTTGGATCAAAGAAGCCATCAAGCAAATCAAAGAGTGGATAGAATGAGAGAAGAAAAAGGAACAAACAAGGTGAGAATATGAGAATTGGAATGAGTATTGAGGAAAGAGGATGTGTTTATATAGGCAAAGTTCCCACAAATTAATCAACTTTTAGTGGGCCCTAATGATATGATGGTACAATTATTTTTGGATCTACAGCTTAGAGGTTGCTGAGTAGGATGGACCGTATCTCCAAAATTATAATCACCTATTCTTTCTCCACTTTGGAATACTATTGGTGTCAAAGTAAGTACTAAACAAGTAGGGGTTTTTTAATTAATATAAGGCTTGTTTATGAAGTCTATGTGTTCATGTTCTTTGTTTAAGTAAGTAACATGCTAATTAATATGAGAGAAATTATTTATTTACTTATCTTAAAATAATCAATAATTTATATGCAGTGTTTTTCTTTTGTTAGGTAAGAGATGATACCCAACATGAATGATGTAAGTGCAAGAGAGGCCCACAAAAAGGAGACAAATAATGGAGCATTTAAGATTGTGTTAGATATGGTAGAATCAAAAGTGGTAATGAGTTTGCAAACTATATCTCCAATGTTTTAATGGGGTGACCCCACCGCCAACTGAGATTCCCGATTCTAATTATACACCTAATTAGTAATTACCTATGAATAAAGTCCTTTGTTTTAGTTGACTTCCTTTTGACGTCATCGTTTAATAGAGTGGTCAGAAGGTTTTTTTCATAATTTTCTGTTGGGGTTCTTAGGTTTGAATCCCATCTTGTATGCATATTTTAAAATATGGGCAACACTATTGTAAGAATGATTCGAACTTAAATGATAGCGGTTATCAAGTATTATGATTATTTGAGAGAAATACAGCTTCCATTGCAACAAACACCTTTAAAAAAAGAGTTACACACTTTTACTCCTAAATTTACATATGTGTCTACTGTAAGACTCGAACCCTGACAATCTATAGACGGAAACATCACTTTATGCAGTTCTTCATACCACTAAGCTAAAATCCCTTTTGATAAAATTTTGTTAAGCACTCAAAAGAGACGAAAGTTATGATACACATAGACGATATTATAGTTTTTTTAACGAGTTTCATTTTAATAATTGTTGTGAGACTTGAACTTAAAACCTTTCAAACCCTTACAACCCAACATGTTAAAAAGTTTTGTTTTTGTCAATGAATCACCACTCCATTGTTATATGCTATTACAGTTAAATTTATTCAATTTTTTTAAAGGCCATCATATTAAACGAGAAAAAAGAACAACTCAAACTCACAAAAATCAAGTGGCCCAAGAAGGCAACGATTAAAATCGGTAAAAAAAAAGACAAAACAACAAACATTGAGAATTAGAATGAGAAATTGACAAAATTGAATCTACACCATTTATATTAATATTACGAAACCCGTTTACTCCTGAGTCCTGATCTTCACATATAGACAAAGAGTTTACTATTGTTAAATACTTCAAATAATGGAAGTGATGATACAGATAGATGCTATACAAGTGGCGATACGTATGAATCAAGGGTTGTGGGTCTTGGGGCACATGCGTACGCACTTATTCGTGCACAACTTAATATAAATACAAATATGATGTGTCATATGTCGGCTTCCATTGACTAAACTCAATTATACATGTCACGGTCAAGTCTCTCTGACCACCAGCATTTGCTCCCATCTCGATTATTATTAAACTATTTATTAAGTTAAATATAATAGTATTTATCTTTATGAATTTTATATTTTAAATAGAAATAGATTTGATACGATGTATTTGGAGTGGTGAAAAATGAAAATAGATAGGACGGAACCTGGAAGTATGTGCGGACCCCACCCAAGTAGAGAGCACGGGGATATGTTCCACACGAATTATTATTATTATTATTATTAAATTGAATTATTTTCTAGTGATTAAAACTGTTACAAATTATTAATTTTCTGAAGAAGAGGTCTTATAATTAGACATGAAACTTATTATTTAGCTCATTGCTAATGCGGCAAAATTGTTAATTTGGTTCACACTTTTACTAGGGAAAGCTCGGAGGATGTGCATGACGCACTATCAGCCGGGGCACATAAGGTTCGAAAGCACAAAGGCTTTTATACATATTAAATATATACGTTTTTAGTGTTAAAAATAAGGTTATTTGTGATGGTTTATGAGATATGCACATGTTCAGAATGATTTTTGTTTATAATAAACCGGTCTATAAAAGTTTTATCCATGTACGCTAACGAATAAAAATTTTCGTTAAGACATACGGGCCTTTTATTTTTGTCCGGCCAAGTTATTTAAATTATCGAAAACGGCCCTATGCTTTATATAGCAAACCTTATAACACAATGCCTTAGGTATGATTTTTTAGCACGTTGTTTTATAGAGGAAACGATGAATACGTGATAGACATTTGCTAGTTTGTTGACAATCTTAGGTATTTTATTTTTGAACAACATTTGGAACCACCCTCAATATCCCGAGTGTGTCTCCCTGAGACGGGATTTCAACTGTCCATACTGATTTGACGCTCCAAACCTGAGTCATCCAGTTTCATCAATGAGGAAACCCACAACAATGGAAAAACCCTCTTTCGAACCACCATCGCCACCCCACCATCATCGCTATCACCTCGCTCAACACCACCTCCATCGACGCCCACTCCCCTTCGTTCTTGCTTCACCTTGACCGCTAACCGCTTTGCAGCCACATTATCATTGTTGTCTCCACGGTTACCACCATATCCATCAGGATCCCCACTAATACTGTCATTGTTATATTCACTATCGTTGTCTCCACTACCCTATCCACTGTCCTTGTAACTACCTCCACGGCTGACTGCCGTATACACCATGATCTCTGATGAAAATATTTTAATACCTTATTTTTCTTTTTAATACAACTCATTTTATGGCTAGCCTATTTTTACAGGAATCAATTTTATTATGAACCAAACCAACGTTCCTTTAACCCAAATCTATATTCATAAGTAACACGCTAATTTCACTCGGCTTAGCATCGAGCCTTCATTTTGTTTTAGTTTGTATTTGTTAAGTATTAGAGTACAAAGTTGCTTATTACAATAAAGGAAACACAAACTTACAGAAAAATTAAAAACTTTAATGTATTAATTATTTTTATGATTATGATTACTCAAATGTTCTTAGTTATATGGTATGATTCAATTGAGGCCCTTCAAGGGCCCTACATGGCAATTTCATGCAAATGAGTCCTTTGAACATCAAGCCGCTCCCGTCTCCCTCATGCAGGGAATGGCCCAAATGACCGCGGTCATGCGCATCCTTTGAAGGATGGTGGAGAAAAGAGCCAATCGGCTTTTTTTTGTTTTTTTCCCTTTATTTTATTTTGTTATTAAACAAAATGAAATGATGAATAATGAAGTGAATGAACTATAACAGATGTTGAGTGGTGAAGCTGAATAATAAAGGAAAAACTGAGTTGACACTGAGGTGACGTAGACGTAATGAATAATATAACATGAGAAGAATAGCTCATAGCATGTAGTCTTTTGAACGACAAACGACGCTCCCAAGCCTTTTGGGGACGTTCAATGTATTGAGTACAAGATTGAAAATAAAATATTTAATAAACTATATGTTTCCCAATTAGTATCCAACGAGTTATGCGGTTAATAATTCTACAATTATTGCAAATCAAGGAAGCATCCCGGAAAGCAATGGACCAAGTGTAACACATGGTGCATGTTCAATACTTCCATACATACACACATCTTTTCCATATCATAAAGTTTCCAAAAGGATGATAATGTTTTAAACTTTATATGTATATATATAAATGATATCATCATGATGTTAGGATTTTGATATCGAATTTAAAATCGAAAAGTCTTACTATTAGTGTTTCAATTCAATAACATGTCGAATCTTTATTTGACATGAACTAGCATATCAAAAATTAAAAATTAACTAATGAGCTGTCTAGCAACTTCTGTACCAATAAGTGCCGAATCAGTAAGAGACTTGAATGGTTAAAAGACGTTGAGTAAGTTTGGGTTGTTTAACAACCTCTGCACCAGTAAGAGGCATGAATGATTAAGATAATATGAGCCCATAAGTGCTGATATAGTGCCAAGTATACCGATGTTATAGTGATTGGCGGTGAAGGTAGTCACATGTGAAGTGACAAACGGGTAAATTTTCATCTAGTATCATTTTGAAACTTAATGAGTAAAAGGTTTGCTGACCGATTCAAATGTGTCCTAGTAAACCAAACACGCTTAATGTTGACTCATAACCAACGAGGCTATGATTAGGATCTTCTAATCTCGATCTTACCTTGATTAAAACAATTATGAGTATGATATTGCTTTTAAAAACGGATTAATTAGATTTGAAAATAAATAAATAGCGTTTGGTATGAAAGTTGTATTTGTAATTATTATATATATGAAAAAGAAGATACAATATTACGAATTAAGTGCACATAGCGTGGGTGGGGTTTTACCAAAATAGGTACACCAATAACACATGTTGGGTGGCATCGGTTGGTTCATCTTTTGCATATAATAGCTAACCCACAGGAACCGCATCTAACCCCACGTGACCCACACCAATTCATCCCACAATTAACTTTTAAGTTAAGATCACTAATTATTCCATTTGATATTTACATATATATAGTAAATTAAAAACAAATCAAATCTTGATTCTGATCTTGATTTTTCCCTGAATAGAACATTTAAGAGGATAAAAGTTGTTTAATATATATGTCATTTTAGCGAGTAATAGTCTCGATTTTAAAGTATTAGTTAAGGTCATGAAAAAAGGTCGGGTGCCACACACCATATAACATGGTTGTCCTGTATGTGTCACCATCATATCTTGATATAATGATACGTCGTAACGTCGTTATCAAACTACTATAAAAATGTACTATTGATATGTAATTAAGAAAATAACAAGGTTAGTTATTGAAAGAAAGCATGATTAATCATTTTAAGCCAAACACAATGTCTTAGTGATGAATATAGTAATTAGCTAAACTCAAGTGTTTGGAAGAGATGGGTTGTGGAACGAATCGCTAATTAAATGACACAAAGGTTGGGGTAAAAATCATAAAATGACAGATTTTTACAAACTCGATCAGTACCTATCAAATTTCATTCCAAGAAAGCACAAGATGTTATCGCATCTTATTTGCTACTATAGAACAAGTTGTGATCAACCTTTTAGTTACTACCTAACTTCGGTTTTTAACAAGTTTCAAAGATCATTCCTACATGAAAATATTTACCATAGACGACAATCTAATATGTTACCTATAAAGCACCTTTAAGAGAAAATCGAAAATTTTCACGCTAACCTAGCTAGGGCGGTGCTCCATGAAACACCCTCATGGTTTTGAAGTTACTGAGGTTTCTCAATAACAAAGTCACAATAGTCATGGACAAGGGTGTACTTCAAGTCTTTTAACCTTTTCCAATGTACATTCTAATTTTTCATCATGTCTATACGCGGATTTTAATTACTCAAAATAGATTAATGGCATCAAAATCATCAAGTGATGGTATTATTGATCCATATGTTCATTGTAATTAAATTTACCTACATTTTGAAGTGCCAACGTCATTAAATAATAAATACATTTCTTTTGTAAGACGAATACAATAAGTCAATGTAAATGCTTTGTTTTGGTGCGATCGTAAAAGAATCATCATAAAGATTATACTCCTTTTTCTTCATGTTTATTCCTCTAAATAATAGCATCTACTTATCTTCAACCTCATTTTATCACGGCTGGCCCAAGGGCCACTATAAGTAAGCTAGGACTTTAGCCGCCCACTTAAATAAGAATCGATTTAAAAAATATGTAAATGCTTATTTATGTGTATTAGTTCACTATGAGAGTTACAAACTAAAATATGGCACTAGTATAGTAGTACGACTCTGCTTTAATTATTGGGAGGCACAATTTTGAATCTCATGGTTGTTAACTTTATTTTTCAATGTTTTTTTTTACATCTCATCGTACGAACCATTTTTTTTAAAATGGCCTTGGAATTTTTTTTCGCTTTTGACTCATAAAATGATTGAGCCGACCAAATTGATAACTGTTTGACGCAATACGGAAGAAACCAAGAAAACTCTCAACACATTCTTTAAGAGCACTGATACTTTTTTTCTGAATAAATAAACAATATATCATAACTTTGGACGAATCTAATTTTAGTTGGATAAAACCATGAGATTAAAATTGCAAGAAATAAAATCATTAAATAACTAAATAAACGCGTGAATAGAAGGAAGACGAGTACAAGTAGCACCGCTTGTACATTTTGGATAGCAATACAATCCGACCTTCAAACCTGAATTGTAAGAAAATATATATATATATATATATATATATATATATATATATATATATATATAATATTTATTATTATGGCTATCTTAATCATTTATATTATAATACGTCAAAATTATTAATATACCTTATTATATATTAGCTTGGTAAGTGCCGATAGACCATATTATCATTATTAGCTAATAAAGAGTTTCACTTAAAGGTGTATATATAGAGAAAATAAATCAACATCATAACATTATTTCACATACAATTTTCTGTGCATCCTCTCTTTTATACCGGGTTCCTCTCAAGAACTCTAACACCATTCTTAATTATACACCCTAAAGGGAACTCGACCAAGCTGACAATCATATCGTCTGCATCATTCTCTAATGCGGTTACTAATCTCCTTGATGCAACATGTACGCAGATAATTATAGGTTTATCATATTATCATGTTTTTCCATTAATAACATGAGTAATTGATCAACATGAATTATTTAATCTTGAGTCCGGATTTTAACTATAAAGATTTCCCCCTCATATTTCCAATTTGATTCATAATACAAGCATCATAGAACTCACTATTATTGTTACTCGTTAATTTATTTGGTGTTTAAATTATGTTTTTCATTGTTTTGTATGCAAGGGCACTTTAGCACTTGTTCTAAGAAAAAAAAGCAAAAGGCTATGTGCATGGGATTAGTTGTTGGCGTACGTGGGAGAATCTGCGATGGCTAGTGAGTCAAATAAGCATTTATCCACCATTCATATGCTTTGCATCTTATGCTTTTTCATTTTAGAAAACTGTTCACGTGACACCTAAATTCGCACCTGCTTGAAGAAGTGTTGGAACTTAATTGTTTCTTAAAGATGGGTAATATATTCTCATTTTACCGGCAAATCACAATTGAATTCTGAGTTGAAGATGCTTCTCCCCCTTTTGGGCTCAAATCACGGGCCCAATTTAATTTAGTAACATACTTGGGTCGGGTTAAAACGGGTCGAATATATATTCTCAATTTTGTAATCTTTGTGTTCACGGATAGTAATTAACTTGGAGGAATTTTGTAGTTTCCTATTGAATGGGTGTGATTTTTTTCATTTGTTAGAAATATATACTAATTCATAAATATGTACTTACTTTTAATTCATATGTCAAACATATGTTTGCATGAATGTTTGTATAGATATTTTCTAATGTTCTTTTATGGTGTTATATATTTTCATATATTGGACTTGGGCTGCTTGCTGAGCTATTGTGGGCTGTTTGAGTATTATTGGGCTTGTGCAAATGAGTTGAGTAAAGAAAGGGGATATAAAAAACACACATATAATAATCATATATTAGAATTCTATATAATCTCACCACATTGGTAGAGATTTAGGGTAGAAATTTACATGGATTCATTATTGAATTTGTGAGTTTTTCATATTTATGTTATTGTTTTTATTCTTACCAGATTTATGTTTCTTGACATTTATAAATTTTCACAAGTGGAATATGATATGAAACATATTTGAAAACAATCTTGCATGAGTCACTGAATTATTTTGGGGATCTAAAGAGAAACAAAAATCCAGGACGCTAGCTAGTTTAAATTTACATCTTTTTAGGCTATTTGATTCGTACTTTTGATTTCGATTTAACATGAGCTCATAGCATACGTGTGAAACTCATACAGTTGCCCAAATAAGTACGAGAAATGTGATGGGCGAGTGAAACATAATTGAACTAATTTCCATAGACCAAAAAATCAGTTCTAAGGGACTTACATCAACTATAGGTCTGATTTAGTAAGGAAACTTAAAAATCGTACGTGTTCGTTTTGCTCCATAGATGGTTCAAATTCTTCAAATTTTACTAATCAAGTTGCATCCAAATAATGTATCTACATATATTAAATATGATATTTTCTTCATTGTGGGACACTTGTCTCTTAAAGGGGATGTCCCAGGTTTAAACATAGGGAAAAGAGTATAATTATTGGTGACGGGATTAACATTTGTTGTTAAAAAAAAAAGGGGGAGTCACATTCATATAAATGCTCCTGTATATAACACGCTTATTGTTTAGGTTTATTATTATTTTTTGTTGAACAACATACTCTTCCACCTAAAATCCTCTCTAAACCCACCAGTCCACCGCATTACTTTTGTAGAGGCAAACATAATACCACTAGACATTAGGTCACTATTGTTTAGCTTTATATGGATACTATCCGTTGATATCTCCAAAACTAAGGGTTTGAGAGTTTAAATTGGCGTTGATCTTCTATCCCTGTAAACTATTTACACGTGTTTTGAGGTAGAACGACATTAAAAAGAAAATAGAGAGAGAGTTATGTAAAGGATCATTCAATGAGTATTTGGTGATCGTTGTCATCGCATAAAAACATTAAAGTGAGGGAAACAAGGTATATACAAAATGATTTTGATGGTATGCACGAGTTTGAAGTTATTTATTCAAATTAAATATAGAATAACTTAAATACCAATAAAATTATTTATTAACCATATATTTTTTAAATTAGTTCAGGATTCGTGTTTTTAGTAAAGATAAGGTATAATTTTTTAGCTAACATGATGGAGAGGCGATGAGTTTTGAGATGGCACGGATGCGACGAGTTATGAGTTAACATAACGAAATACAACGAGTTTTGAGCTAACATAGTAAAACGACGACTGGTTTAAAAACATGTCGTCTTTAACTTCGTACATAGTGACGACAACATGTTAGCAAGGAAAACAAAGAGAGAATATCTCTAAAGATTTCGAATTTGAAAAAAATGTTGTATACTGTAGGGGTATGGTACTAAACCCGGCTTACGACCTTAATTTATTATGTTTGGCTTATTTTATTATATGGACTAATACAATATTATTGGGCTGAGGGGGGTTTTGTGGAGGTAACCCTAACTGGGCTAGGCCCATTAGGGTACCATGATGGTGGCCATGAGGCTCCCTATATAAGGAGGTCTCCACCTCCTTATTAAGGGTTGTTGTTGTTGTTCTCAATAAGAGCCACCACCATAACCATTTTTGTGTCTGTAAACAAGAGATCCTCGAGATTTCTTAGCAGTCACCTCCACACCCCCCATATTTCTATGGCAGGTCTCGAACTACCGGAGAAGAAGATCGAAGTCGTGGTTCGTTTATCTCGAAGACCGGAGAACATCGTCATGGATCAGGTCAGATTCATTTCATGTTTCTTCATTGGCGCCATCCGTGGGTCCGGCAACGAACCACGTCTTGATTTTCGTCTCGGTCCTCAGATCTATCCGTGGGACCACATCGAAAACGAGCCGCATCTTCGACTCTCCTTTTTTGACTTCTAGATCTGCTTTTTGGAAGAACGAAAGGGTGAAATAAATCTGAAAACCTTTTCAGATCTGATAATTTTTCAGAAAAAGCTACCAGATTCGGACAATAATGCTCCGGATCTGTGACGGTTTTAATTAGATCTGACCGTGACGACCAGATCTACTTTATTTTGGTGGCCAAATATTCTCACGGTGCAAGATTTGCATTTTTTCCGGCAATACAGCCAAGATCCGGCGCAGAAATCTTCATATACGAGTTCATAATGCAAAAAATGAGCTTTTAGATCTGCTACCTTACAAAAAAAAAAGAGGATGGTGCTGGCCAGCTTCAATTGTCTTGTCATCCAGGGATGTCTTGTACAAATCTCATCAGAACAGTGCTAGCCAGATAGACTCCGCCTCCTTCTTCTATTCAGCTCCGTCGGGGCTATCTCCGCCATCAAGGCGCCATACATGTGGCCGCCGCAGATCTGCACCGCGCGACCATCCATGAGCCCTGGCGTGAATCAACACCGCGCGTCATTGCGGACCATATAAGCGCTCTGGCTTTCCAACACCACCACTGTGACGTCCATTCCGCGCCCATAAGCAACAGTGCGCCATCATGCATGCGCACAGTCGAACACCCCGATACAATATATGAGCGCCACCGCAGATCGTCGCCGCGTCACCATGCATGCGCGTCACCACGGAAGAACAACGCAACACGCATGTCTGCTACCGCGGCACAACACTCCGCCACCACGCATGCGCCACCGCGGCACAATACATCGCCACCACGCGTGCGCCACCGCGGTTCGATACATCGCCACTACGCATGCGCCACCGCGGTTCGATACATCGCCACTACGCATGCGCCACCGGGGTTCGATACATCGCCACCATGCATGCTCACCGTCGCGAATCAACATTCTGCCATCATTCATTCGCGCCACCTTGAGGCAACAGTGCGCCGCCATGAAACCAACAACGGCGGAATGCTCCGATGCCTTGCATGCGCGACCCCGCGGATCAACGACCCGCCATAATGCATGCGCGCCGCCTTGGATGATGCATTCCGCCGCTATGAACAGGCGCCCTGCGGAACAACTAGCCGCCATGCATGTACGCCCACGAATCACCTTTTTGCTTCAATGCATGCGCCGCATCGGAGGAACACTCCTCGCCATGCATGCGCCGCCTTGGAGGAAGCCGCATCGGAGGAACACTCCGACGCCATACAAGTGCGCTGCGGACGAACTCTCCCGGCCATACATGCGCCGCATTGGAGGAACACCCCGACGCCATGCATGCGCAGTGCCGAGGGTCAAGACTCTATTACCATGCAAGCGCGCCGGCGGGTCCTCTCTCTGCCGCCATGCATGCGCAGTACCGCGGGTCAACACCTGCGTGCCACCATGCATGCGCGCCGGCGGGTCCTCTCTCCGCCGCTTTGCATGCGCACTGCCGAGGGTCACTTACCGCGGGTCAACACCTGCGTGCCACCATGCATGCACGCCCGCGGAAACCACTATGTGGGTCGGAAGACGACTCCATGTCCTTGGTTTTACGCAGAAGACTCCACCGCCATGCATGCGCACTGCCGATGATCAAGACTTTGCAGCCATGCATGCGCGCTCGCGAGTCACGACTCCGCCGCCATGCATGTGCACTGCCAAGGATCAAATCTTTGCTTCCATGCATGCACACTGCCGAGGATCAAGACTTCGCCGGGATGCATGCGCGCCCGCGAGTCACCACTCTGCCGCTATGCATGCGCACAGCCGCGGATCAACATTCCACCACCAATGGAAGATCCCGCGCACATGGAACGCAACACAACTTAGAAAATGTCTCATGTAAAAGTTGTCAAGTTCGTAATCAAGGCTTTTTAAGCCATTATGAATAATGATACGCTCTATTTTTTCTTAACATGCGTTCTATTACCTTTTGCATACATGTTTCACACTTCCCTTTATTAATTTTGAGCAATATGACAACATTGTATTGACATCAAACTAAAAATCAAACGAAGTAAAACATACATGCGCGAGCTTCAAGCTCAGACGCGTTAACGAGTTTTAACTCTAAAACGTTAGGGCCTTAGCCCAATAATATGAGCCTTAGCTCAAATTACTCATAGCATCCATCCTAAGTATTGCGCAGCTGGACCATAAAAATACCTAAGCACAACTAAGGCAAAGCACATGCGCGCTCAACCCTTCATGGCGCTCAACTCCCGCCATGCATGCGCGCTCAACTCCCCGCCATAGCGGGTTGCATGCGCGCTCCCGGCGATTACTCTCCGCCACAGCGGGTTGCATGCACGCTCCCGGCGATTACTCTCCGCCATAGCCCCCGCATGTCAACTTCAATCAACCGCGGATCAAAATCGCTCCCCGCGGATCAACTATAATCTCATGCGGGTCATTTTTTGCTTCCACGTTGCGAATGAAGCTTTATGAACGCTAAGGGTCAACTTTAGCTTCCGCAATCAACTTCTGCTTCCGCAAGCAAAGTTCCCGCAAGGCACAATCAAAGCCTCAAGGGTCAACTTCTGCTTCCGCAAGCAAAGTTCCCGCGTGGCGTTATCAAAGCCTTATGGGTCAACTTTAGCTTCCGCAATCAACTTCTGCTTCCGCAAGCAAAGTTCCCGCAAGGCACAATCAAAGCCTCAAGGGTCAACTTCTGCTTCCGCAAGCAAAGTTCACGCGTGGCGTTATCAAAGCCTTAAGGGTCAACTTTAGTGTGACATCTGCCCCGATCCGACCCGACCCAGGTACCCGTTTCTCCGATCCGATCTCTTTCTTTTATGATTTAATATTTATTTATACTTATACTTTACTTTTAATAATAATAATATATTTTCCTTCCCGCCTCTTCCTCTCTCTTCCTTTCCGCCGTCCCGTCCCTCTTCTTCTCTCCGCCTTCTTTTCCCTCTTGTTGCCGTCCCGCCTCTTTTTCTCTCTTGTCGTTGTTCCGCCCTTAAGCCTTGAACCCCCTTCTCTCTTGGTTTGTCCTTTGTTTCTTCCCGCCTAAGGTTGTCTGCGCAGCTCCACGCGCCAGACTCCTTACAAGGAAGCCTGCGCGAAGACCAGTTGTTCCTGCGATACGCGAGGCAAACTGTTCTCGCAGCGCGCTAAGAATTGTAGTTCTTCTCGCAGCGCGCTAAGAACGGTAGTTCTTCCCGCGACGCGCTAAGAACTGTAGTTCTTCTCGCAGTGCGCTAAGAACGGAAGTTCTTCCCGCGACGCGCTAAGAATTGTGGTTCTTCTCGCAGCGCGCTAAGAATGGTAGTTCTTCCCGCGACGCGCTAAGGATTTTAGTTCTTCCCACGGCGCGCTGTGGACTGTTCTCTGTCTGCCTTCGCCCTCGCGCGTGCGCTCGATGCCTTCTCGCGCTAAACCCTTTGAGTTTTCTTTTGTTTAATCCAGCCGTTTACTTTTGTGAAGTCTTATCTTCTGTGCTGTTGACCTGACCTATCTTATGTCTGAAAAGTTACTTTCGGCGCAGCATGCGCACCAACCCCATTGGTTGGCAGAAAAAGTGACTGACATTATCTTTTGAGATCTGCTTTCCATGCTTGACCAGTACCTTTATCTGAACCGCCCATGCTTTTACTGTTACCTGTCAGCTTTTCCTTGTCCCCTGCAGCTGCCATATCTTTTGATATCTTTTGCTTTTGGAATCTTTTACTTTTTGGAGATCTTTTTCCCTTTTCTAGGGATTGTGTTCCCTAGGGTTTCTCTATAAATAATAATCTTATTTTCTTTCTAACACATCACACACAAACACTTAATTTAACCTCCTCCTTGCTCTCTCTGCCGCCTCCCTCTCTGCCTCCGTCTTCCTCCCTGTTCTGCCCTGCCTTTCCGGTAATATATATTATATATCATAATTTACTTATTAATTATGCTAACTTATAATCTAGACTTAAAACCAATCATTAAAACAATAATCTTTAATTATAGGTTAACTTGTGCTTGTTTAAAGTTGATTCTTGCTTTATCTTACACCGCATCGTTTATCAAGTGAGTAATCTCGTACCTAATCCCTTTTTATTTTTAATGTTTTGGGATGTTCATGTGTTCATACAAACTTAGAGTCTTAAACTTGTTTATGAACTTTAGTCGCGCAGTATCCCATGTGTTGAGGACGTTTACTTGGCTGTTTATTTGTATGTGTGTATCATTAACCGCTTTGTTCGGCCTATTCCGAAGTTTTCATGGATCCATTGGATGAACACGGGAGACCTATCGTTTACGGTTTTCTTTGTTTTACACTTGCACAGATGTTTTCTCGTTTTTGTGCTCATTTGGGAGCACGGATTGAACTATGAACTATGATCTATTTAGGCTTGATCACAATCTGATTGCACCCTTGTTAAACACCAGACATACACGTGTTGCGCGCAGATTTATTGTTATCTATGTATTGTATTAAACTTGATTTCTCACCAACACGCAAGTGTTTGACGTTTTATTTTAACACATGTTCAGGTTTGCTGTAGCTACACTTGGAGCTTGTGGTCACGTATGACGTTTTTACTTTTGGACCTAGATTAAAATGTATCAAGACAAGTTATTATTGTTCGAATATTTTGTCTTATAATATATTGATTTATGTTGATTTATGTTATCTTGTGTTTACGTTGCGCGTGCGCGAATGAATATATTTATTAAATATTGACACCCAATAGTGTCACGAGTAATGGAACAATATGTGGCGCCCCGATGTATAATCCGCCTTTGGTCGGGGTGTTACAGATTGGTATCAAAGCTCGTTGACTTTAGGATAGGTGGTTAGACGTAACGGCCTAGAATACCTAAGAGTCCCCTCTCGCGCATGAGAGAAATCTCATGTTTGCGCGCTTATTGTTAATCACTCGTTATTTATGAATATGCTCGCGCCTGCGCAGTATATGATTTTGTTTTATTCCGCGATATTTCGATTTTTGTTGAATTTCGATTTTTATTGATTTTACTTACATATTCGTTTGTTGGATTTGAAAATCCGAAAAGTCATGGTGATACATGAATAGTTGATTTTCAATTTCCATTTACGATTATGTTCTGAGGTTGGAGACTTGAAAAGTCATGGTGATACATGAATTGTCAACCTCCAATACTCATTTTCTTGTATATTTTATATTGAAGATTGAAAAGTCATGGTGATACATGAATCGTCAATCTCCAATACTCGTTTACTCGTCATTTTAAATTTAGAATTCGGAAAGTCATGGTGATACATGAATTGTCGATTCTCGATTCGAATTTGTTATCTGTATTAAGTTTGCATTCAAATTCATGTTTTACTTTAACTGTTGATGGTATCTAACCCCGCGAAACCAAGCTTTATAAGATTAAACTTTGCGCTAAAACCAAGATATTAACAAAAATTAAAACTTTTATAGAATGCCTCCGCTATCTCGCCGCCATCAGAGGAGAGAAGCCTCGCGCAGACGTTCGCAGCAACGTTCCCAGGAAATGGCCGCCGCAATAGCCCAAGCTTTGAGCCAAAACAATACCTCCGGTTATAACATTAAGTCCTTTAACGCGGGTAACCCTCCAAAGTTCACAGGTCTTGAAGGAGCCACCGTGATGCTCCAATGGCTCGAGAAGATTGAAAACACTTTCCTCCACACCCAATGCCCCTCAGACAGACGAACCCTATATGCTTCCAGTGTCCTGGAATCTAGAGCGCTTACATGGTGGAATGGAGTAGCTCATGCGCGTGGCGCAGAAGCTGCTTCTAGCATGACATGGGAGGAATTCAAGGAAATTCTGACGCGAGAATTCTGCCCTCCCAACGAAGTAAAGCGCCTGGAGGAGGAATTTTGGAATCTTAAGCAATACAGCGGTGAAGCGCGCGAGTACGCGACGCGCTTCCATGAACTAAGCCTGCTTGTCCCTCACCTTGTTACCCCTTCCCGCCGAGCCATAGAGAAATTCCTTGGGGGTCTCCCCATGGAAATTCAAGATTCTGTTTGGGCCAGAAACCCAGCAACCCTCTCTGACGCCATCGAGTTGGCCGCTGTGCTCAGCGACAACCATGTCAGAGACGGAACCCTGTTCCTGCGAGGAGCTGAGAAGACCAAACCCACCAAGACTGCCCCTGAACCAACAGAAACCAAACCAGAACCCTCAAACCGTAACAACCTCAAGCGCAGGCGCAAAGCCTATGCGCTTACCAGCCCGCCCATTGTCCAGCAACCCACCTACCAACCTCCAGTACACGCTCCTAACCCACTGTCAGCCTACCCAACTTCCCCTATTGTCCACAACTATGCCTTAACCAATCCCGCACTCCCTGCCCCGCCAACTAAGAAACCTTACACATGAACCCAACCCTTTTGCCCAACCTGTAGACTTCACCACCCACCTCAAGTCCCATGTCGACAATGTAACCGATGTGGCCGCGTTGGTCACTCAGCTGAGTACTGTAGGGTCCCTTCCGCCAACCCAATCACACAAACACCACCAGTCTACCCGCAGAACCCACAACCAACCTACCAAAACCCACGACCCAGATCGTGCTTTAACTGCGGTGATCCCAGTCATTTCCGGAACGCGTGCCCGAGACTACAAGTTCAGATTACGCAAGCGAATCCGGTGAACCAGATTTCGAACCAAGTGGCGCGTGGCCGAGCTTTTAATATAACCGCGCACCAAGCGCAAGCGAATAATGACGTAGTTAATGGTACATTTTTGCTTAACGGATTTTATGCTTCTGTACTTTTTGATACTGGCGCCGATCGAAGTTTTATTTCTCGCGCGTTTGAGCAGAAGCTTGCGCGACCGCGCAGCGATTTAAAAGAAAATTTTTCAGTTGAATTGGCTAATGGTGAAACTGTTTTAATTAACTCCGTGATTAAAAATTGCACGCTTAACCTTAACGAAAACGATTTTCTGATCGACCTCATCCCCATGCCTCTTAGAAGTTTCGATGTTATTATTGGTATGGACTGGCTTTCGAAGAATCGCGCCGAAGTTATTTGCGCCAAGAAGTTGATTCGCATTCCTCGAGAAAATGGTGATCTTCATATCTACGGCGAAAAACCCTCCAGTGGTCTTAAACTTATGTCTTGCGCCGAAGCCCAAAGGCTCATGCGGAAGAAGTGTATCGCATTTTTAGCCCATGTGGTCAAACCCGATGAAGGAAAGAAGAAACTTCGCGATATCCCTGTTGTGCGTGATTTCCCTGAAGTTTTTCCAAATGATCTTCCTGGTATCCCTCCCGCTCGTGAAGTCGAGTTCCGTATTGATCTTGTCCCTGGTGCTTCCCCCGTAGCTAAATCTCCTTACCGTCTTGCGCCCGCTGAGATGCAAGAATTGGCAAGTCAACTTCAAGAGTTGACCGCTAAAGGATTCATTCGCCCTAGCTCTTCGCCCTGGGGTGCTCCGATGTTGTTCGTTAAAAAGAAAGATGGTTCGTTTCGCATGTGTATCGATTACCGCGAGTTGAACAAACTCACCATTAAGAACCGGTATCCCTTACCACGTATTGACGACCTCTTTGATCAACTCCAAGGTGCCTCTTGTTTCTCCAAGATTGATCTCCGCTCTGGCTATCACCAGTTGCGCATCCGCGATGAAGATGTTCCGAAGACTGCTTTTCGAACTCGTTATGGCCATTTTGAATTCTTGGTCATGTCCTTCGGTTTAACCAACGCACCCGCCGTTTTCATGGATCTAATGAATCGGGTGTGTAGGCCTTTCTTGGATAAATTCGTGATTGTGTTTATCGATGACGTTCTGATTTATTCTAAGACCAAGGCCGAGCATGAGCAACATCTTCGGTTGGTATTGCAAAAGCTTAGAGCCGAGCAGCTCTTTGCCAAGCTCTCCAAGTGTGAATTCTGGTCGGATGAAGTACAGTTTTTGGCCATGTTGTTAACAAGATGGGTATTCATGTCGACCCATCCAAAATTGAAGCAATCAAGAACTGGATTACGCCATCCACTCCTACCGAGATCCGTTCCTTTCTGGGCTTAGCTGGTTATTACCGGCGCTTCATTTCGAACTTCTCGAAGATCGCTTTGCCTTTAACAGTTCTAACGCACAAAGGTAAACCGTATATTTGGGGCTCGAAGCAAGAAGAAGCCTTTCTAACGCTCAAGCGTTTGTTGTGTGAAGCTCCTGTTCTTGCGTTACCTGAGGGTAACGAAGATTTTGTCGTGTATTGCGATGCATCCAACCAAGGTCTCGGTTGTGTTCTTATGCAACGAGGCAAGGTTATCGCTTACGCATCAAGGCAACTCAAGGTTCATGAAAAGAATTATACAACTCACGACCTCGAACTTGGTGCAGTCGTATTTGCCTTGAAGATCTGGAGACACTACCTTTATGGTACTAAGTGTATCCTCTACACCGACCATAAAAGCCTTCAGCATATCTTTGATCAAAAGGAACTCAACATGAGACAACGCCGATGGAACGAACTCATCAGCGATTACGATTGTGAGATCCGGTATCATCCTGGTAAGGCTAATGTGGTAGCTGATGCGCTCAGCCGTAAACCCTGCCAGCTTAACTGTATCTTGCCGCGCACGCAGCTTCACTTCGCGCCGATCCAAAGCAACCTTGAATCGCGCATTCGTGACGCGCAGCGCGCATCCATCAGTAACGATAACCTTCGCGCCGAGTTAGCGTGTGGCGCGGAAGCGCACTTTGTCCCTAATCTGAGTGGAATTCTCTGCTATCTCAATCGCATCTGGATTCCCTTCGATGAGAATCTTCGCGCTGATATCCTGAGTGAAGCGCATAAATCTCGGTATTCTATTCATCCCGGCGCTGATAAAATGTACAAAGATTTGCGCATTACTTATTGGTGGCCCGGTATGAAAAAGGATATTGCTGTGTTCGTAGCTAAATGCCTGACTTGTTCTAAGGTAAAAGCTGAACATCAACGCCCATCTGGTTTGCTCGAACAACCAGAAATTCCTACGTGGAAATGGGAAGGTATAGCGATGGACTTTATTACCAAGTTACCTTTGACAGCAAGCAAACATGATAGCATTTGGGTAATAGTGGATCGTTTGACTAAGTCTGCTCACTTTCTGCCCATTCGTGAAAACTACCGTGTTGAGCAACTTGCGCAGCTTTATGTCAAGGAAATTGTCTGCCGCCATGGTACTCCTTTGAGCATCATATCCGATCGCGATGGCCGTTTTATATCTCGCTTTTGGAAATCTCTCCAATCTGCGCTAGGAACTCGCTTGGACATGAGTACGGCATATCATCCTCAGACTGACGGTCAGTCTGAGCGAACTATTCAAACTCTTGAGGATATGCTCCGATCTTGTGTTCTTGATTTTGGAGGTAATTGGGATTCGCACCTGCCTTTGATCGAGTTCTCTTATAATAACAGCTATCATTCCAGTATTGGTATGGCCCCATTTGAAGCACTTTACGGTCGTAAGTGCCGCTCCCCGATTTGTTGGAGCGAAGTGGGTGAAGCTCAAATCACAGGACCCGAACTTGTTCAAGAGACAACCGATAAAATCGCCAAGATCCGTGATCATCTGCTGACTGCCAGAAGCCGACAGAAGAGTTATGCAGATCGTAGACGGAAGCCTCTCGAATTTCAAGTTGGTGATCTTGTTCTCCTCAAAGTGTCGCCTTGGAAAGGTGTTGTCCGCTTTGGGAAGAAAGATAAGCTTGCTCCTCGTTATGTTGGTCCATTCAAGATTCTCGCGCGTGTGGGAAAAGTTGCCTACAGACTTGACCTGCCGCCCGCGCTCAGTAATGTGCATCCAACGTTCCATGTATCCAACCTCAAGAAGTGTTTAGCCGACGAGAACCTTCACATTCCACTTGATGAAGTTCAAGTTGATGAATCTATGCATTTCGTTGAGAAGCCTGTTGAGATTATGGATCGCGAGGTAAAGCAAACCAAGCGCAGTCGTATCCCTATCGTGAAAGTTCGCTGGGAGTCCAAGCGCGGAGCCGAGTTTACATGGGAAAGGGAAGATCAAATGAAGATCAAGTACCCGCACCTGTTCTCTGCGCAACCTACTTCGAGATAAATTTCGGGACGAAATTTCTTAAAGTAGGGGAGACTGTGACATCTGCCCCGATCCGACCCGACCCAGGTACCCGTTTCTCCGATCCGATCTCTTTCTTTTATGATTTAATATTTATTTATACTTATACTTTACTTTTAATAATAATAATATATTTTCCATCCCGCCTCTTCCTCTCTCTTCCTTTCCGCCGTCCCGTCCCTCTTCTTCTCTCCGCCTTCTTTTCCCTCTTGTTGCCGTCCCGCCTCTTTTTCTCTCTTGCCGTTGTTCCGCCCTTAAGCCTTGAACCCCCTTCTCTCTTGGTTTGTCCTTTGTTTCTTCCCGCCTAAGGTTGTCTGCGCAGCTCCACGCGCCAGACTCCTTACAAGGAAGCCTGCGCGAAGACCAGTTGTTCCTGCGATACGCGAGGCAAACTGTTCTCGCAGCGCGCTAAGAATTGTAGTTCTTCTCGCAGCGCGCTAAGAACGGTAGTTCTTCCCGCGACGCGCTAAGAACTGTAGTTCTTCTCGCAGCGCGCTAAGAACGGAAGTTCTTCCCGCGACGCGCTAAGAATTGTGGTTCTTCTCGCAGCGCGCTAAGAATGGTAGTTCTTCCCGCGACGCGCTAAGGATTTTAGTTCTTCCCACGGCGCGCTGTGGACTGTTCTCTGTCTGCCTTCGCCCTCGCGCGTGCGCTCGATGCCTTCTCGCGCTAAACCCTTTGAGTTTTCTTCTGTTTAATCCAGCCGTTTACTTTTGTGAAGTCTTATCTTCTGTGCTGTTGACCTGACCTATCTTATGTCTGAAAAGTTACTTTCGGCGCAGCATGCGCACCAACCCCATTGGTTGGCAGAAAAAGTGACTGACATTATCTTTTGAGATCTGCTTTCCATGCTTGACCAGTACCTTTATCTGAACCGCCCATGCTTTTACTGTTACCTGTCAGCTTTTCCTTGTCCCCTGCAGCTGCCATATCTTTTGATATCTTTTGCTTTTGGAATCTTTTACTTTTTGGAGATCTTTTTCCCTTTTCTAGGGATTGTGTTCCCTAGGGTTTCTCTATAAATAATAATCTTATTTTCTTTCTAACACATCACACACAAACACTTAATTTAACCTCCTCCTTGCTCTCTCTGCCGCCTCCCTCTCTGCCTCCGTCTTCCTCCCTGTTCTGCCCTGCCTTTCCGGTAATATATATTATATATCATAATTTACTTATTAATTATGCTAACTTATAATCTAGACTTAAAACCAATCATTAAAACAATAATCTTTAATTATAGGTTAACTTGTGCTTGTTTAAAGTTGATTCTTGCTTTATCTTACACCGCATCGTTTATCAAGTGAGTAATCTCGTACCTAATCCCTTTTTATTTTTAATGTTTTGGGATGTTCATGTGTTCATACAAACTTAGAGTCTTAAACTTGTTTATGAACTTTAGTCGCACAGTATCCCATGTGTTGAGGACGTTTACTTGGCTGTTTATTTGTATGTGTGTATCATTAACCGCTTTGTTCGGCCTATTCCGAAGTTTTCATGGATCCATTGGATGAACACGGGAGACCTATCGTTTACGGTTTTCTTTGTTTTACACTTGCACAGATGTTTTCTCGTTTTTGTGCTCATTTGGGAGCACGGATTGAACTATGAACTATGATCTATTTAGGCTTGATCACAATCTGATTGCACCCTTGTTAAACACCAGACATACACGTGTTGCGCGCAGATTTATTGTTATCTATGTATTGTATTAAACTTGATTTCTCACCAACACGCAAGTGTTTGACGTTTTATTTTAACACATGTTCAGGTTTGCTGTAGCTACACTTGGAGCTTGTGGTCACGTAGGACGTTTTTACTTTTGGACCTAGATTAAAATGTATCAAGACAAGTTATTATTGTTCGAATATTTTGTCTTATAATATATTGATTTATGTTGATTTATGTTATCTTGTGTTTACGTTGCGCGTGCGCGAATGAATATATTTATTAAATATTGACACCCAATAGTGTCACGAGTAATGGAACAATATGTGGCGCCCCGATGTATAATCCGCCTTTGGTCGGGGTGTTACATTTAGCTTCCGCAATCAACTTCTGCTTCCGCAAGCAAAGTTCCCGCAAGGCACACTCAAAGCCTCAAGGGTCAACTTCTGCTTCCGCAAGCAAAGTTCCCGCGTGGCGTTATCAAAGCCTTAAGGGTCAACTTTAGCTTCCGCAATCAACTTCTGCTTCCGCAAGCAAAGTTCCCGCAAGGCACAATCAAAGCCTCAAGGGTCAACTTCTGCTTCCGCAAGCAAAGTTCCCGCGTGGCGTTATCAAAGCCTTAAGGGTCAACTTTAGCTTCCGCAATCAACTTCTGCTTCCGCAAACAAAGTTCCCGCGAAACAAAGGCACAATCAAAGCCTCAAGGGTCAACTTTAGCTTCCACAATCAACATCAACCTCCACGCCGTTCGCGAAACAAACAAGCCGCATGCGTGCTCTGGCGATTCAACTCCGCCATAGCATGCCGCACACGCTAAATAATAATTGGCGGATCACATTGTGAACTCCCGCGGATCAATGAATAACTCTAGCGGGCAACTTAAATGTTGGAAGGGACCAACCTCACATACCGCGGGTCACTAACGCGCAACCGCGGATCAAATCTGACCTCCGCGGATCATGGCGAGAAACTCCAGCAGCGTAAGTACAACCTCTGCGGGTCACAAGAAAGCTTCCGCGGGTCAAGCCCGGCTTTTGCGGATCACATGTACGCTCTGAACAAAGAAATGGCCGGTCAGGTATGGCTCCCGCAGGCCAAGTTAAAGCTCCGACACGATCACCGAGGGTAACATACGCGACCTCGGATCAACACTACGCAATCACGTCACAAAAGAACACTGCGCCACATGCGTGGGCGCCGTCGCGGAACAACACCGCGTCATTATGGATGGGCGCCTCCAAAAATTTGGTTTCTTGCATCCGCATCACTGTTCAAGCGGGAAGACATGAAGGCCGCCATCACGAAGACCACCATGCTTGTTATTTGTATTCCGTTCACGGCGTGTCAACCGCTTTCTCATGCGCGTAGGCGGACAAAAACAGGCACAGCGGATTAACACCCGCCACCGCGGATCAACATTTTGCCACCGCAGTCGCAGATCAACCCTTCCGCCACTCTACATGCGCACCGCCATGATGCTTGCGCGCAGTCGCGTATCACATTCCACCACCTATGAAAGATTCCAACGCCATGCATGCGCACGCAACCCTTCGCCGTGCATGCGCGCTCAACTCTCCGCCATGCATGCGCGCTCAACTCGCCGCCATGCATGCGCGCTCAACTCTCCGCCATGCATGCGCGCTCAACTTTCAGCCGCTATGCATGCGCGCCCGCGGATCACCACTCCGCCGCCATGCATACGCGACCTTGGATCACCACTCCGCCTCCATGGATGCGCGCACCTCAGATCAACACTCCGTTAGACGAACACCGATCACCGCGGATCATTATGAACGCCGCGGGTCACCTATGAACATTCGCATGTCACTAATGCAAGTCAGTGGATCAAAACAACGTAAGTCGCCTCTACAACCTCATGAAAGCTCCAGCATCTGCGGCCACGCGCCAAACATAAAGGTCGGGAGCCTAATAATATCCCAAACGGCTACGCGCCGCACTTAAAGGTTGGGAATCCTTATAAACCCATATGGCCACGCGCCAAACATAAAGGTCGGGAGCCTAATAATATCCCACATGGCCACGCGCCAAACATAAAGGTCGGAAGCCTAATAATATCCCAAACGGCCACGCGCCAACGTAGGTTGGGCACACCTCATAATTTGCCCGAGGATGGGAACCTTGTAATACATCCACTTTTAGTTGATATGTTTTTGCAGATTCGGCTACGAGTCGCACAAGCACCTATGACATTATTATTATTATTATCTGGCCGTTTGTGCCTCCATTATTATTTTGAAGACAAGCCGGGATAGTCATCCTGCGTAGAAGAGGCCCTTGTGGGCCAGTCATTATCATCATATTATAGCTCATAAGCCGCAACTCGCGCATGCTTCATTATTTTATAGCTCGTAAGTCGTCTCGCGCGCAAGCTTCATTATTTTTATAGCTCGTAAGTTGCCTCGCGCGCAAGCTTCATTATTTTTATAGCTCGTAAGCTGCCTCGCGCGCAAGTTGCATTACATTATTATCGAGATGCGCGCTCTATCTTTTATCAGGCCCCGCGCCACTATTGTTATGATGCGTGCTATATCTTATTCATGCCAGTGCACCATTATTATCATAAGGATCACAACATGTCACCATCATGGAGAAAATCTCTCAAAACTCAAAGACAATAAAGACAAGGCCGAAGAAAGGGGAAAAAACCGCCTCATATCCTAACACACCTTATGAAGTCCAGCGCTCCACCTAAACGCTTGCACGCCTAGGAGCAACACTGGACTTGGGGGGCTTGTAGGGGTATGGTACTAAACCCGGCTTACGACCTTAATTTATTATGTTTGGCTTATTTTATTATATGGACTAATACAATATTATTGGGCTGAGGGGGTTTTGTGGAGGTAACCCTAACTGGGCTAGGCCCATTAGGGTACCATGATGGTGGCCATGAGGCTCCCTATATAAGGAGGTCTCCACCTCCTTATTAAGGGTTGTTGTTGTTGTTCTCAATAAGAGCCACCACCATAACCATTTTTGTGTCTGTAAACAAGAGATCCTCGAGATTTCTTAGCAGTCACCTCCACACCCCCCATATTTCTATGGCAGGTCTCGAACTACCGGAGAAGAAGATCGAAGTCGTGGTTCGTTTATCTCGAAGACCGGGGAACATCGTCATGGATCAGGTCAGATTCATTTCATGTTTCTTCATATACTTAAATGAACAGAACCTCTTATTCGTCCACATGCGTTGCACACTTGCATGTACAAACACGTGACCAATTTTGCAGCCAGTACAATAAATTACTACATTTAATTAAAAAAAAACAAAATATTATTCACGATCACACCATTTATTAAAAATCAAATATTATTTATTTTTCGAAAGACCAACTAAATAGCGTCGGATACTTCGTACGCGGCTCTTATTGGTTAAAGGTAGCCCGAGCCAGCAACTAACCCGGATGGACGGAGCCCCTAGCGGTCCATCTATTGAGGGATTCACCGGATAAAACCTGACCTTCACGCCCGTCAAATGGCACGACAACGAGGAGCCGGTAAAACCAAATGAGACCAGGACTCAAACCCTGGCAAGCCAGGGTCATCCCTCGTATTTTTTATATAAATTGGTGATAATAAGGTTTGAACTCACTAACGAGTACCATTATTATGCCACATCCAATTTATCAAAAAAAAAAAATCAAATATTATTAAATTCAAAACACTTAACTTCAAAATTCAAATCAATATGAATAATATCCCAACCCAACATTAATGCATGTATTCCACCTAGCCCTAATCACCAATCACCACCAATAAAACCCGATGAGCCACCACTCCGATCTGCACACTCCCCTTAACCTTAACCCCATGGACCATCAACCACCAAGATCCTACTGGCGGTTCAGCAAGCAAGACTTCTACCCAGAACCCTCCTTCCAAAACCTAACCACCTACACGTCAGCATTCACCCAAACACTCCACCGTCTCCACGACCGGTGCCTCGGCCGGTCCAGTGACGTTAACGAACTAATTGAGTTGAAGAAACAGAGTGAGAATGAGATGCAGAAGTGTTTGACTTGGGTTGACTTGATCTGGCTCGGGTTTGGTTCGGTTGTTGGGTCGGGGATCTTTACTATCACTGGACTTGAAGCTCGAAACGACGCCGGACCCTCTATTGTGTTGTCGTATGCGTTGTCTGGGTTATCGGCTCTGTTCTCGGTGTTTTGTTATACCGAGTTTGCTGTCGAGATTCCGATTGCTGGTGGCTCGTTCTCGTTTTTGAGGATTGAATTAGGGGATTTTGTTGCCTTTATTGCTGCTGGCAAGTCATAATAATTATTCAGTTTGGGTTAATTCTGGTTATCTTTTATTCCGGTTATTATACACAATGCCAAACACTCCTTTTTTATTTATTATAAAATTGAACAACTTGCATTATTTCTGATTATCATTGATTCTGGTTGCATGTTGCCAGATACTCGTTTAATTAATATAGTTCCAAAGTTCAAGAATTGGCATTGATTCTGATTATCTTTAATTCACACAATGCCAAACTGCCAATTGCCAGTTGCCAAACACCCCTTTAATTTGTTACAAAATTGACCAATTTGCGTTATTCTGATTATCTTTTGACTCATACGATACCAAACACACCTTTAATTTGTTCCAAAATTGACCAATTTGTTATTCTGATTAACTTTTATTTTGTTACAAAATTGATCAGTTTACATTAACTTTGATTATCTTTACTTTTGTTCATGTATTGATTAATTTACATTAATCCTGATTATCTTAAATCAACTGAAAATTTTGCATTAACCCAAATCAGTGGCGTAGCAAGGATTTTTATCCTTTGCTTTTGGAAAATTTTAAAGGACGGACGACTGATTGTCTATCATTGACGTTCAGGTTTTTCTCTTTGGTCCGATTGAGCGGTTGGGGTCGAGTCACTTAATAAATATAGAAAAAATCATATTATTTTTAATTGAAATGTGGGTTAAGGTTCGTTGTCAAGGTTTCTAAGGGCACGGTGTAAATGTTTTTACGGGTTTGATATCGAAATTTCTACCTGTGCGATGTCGAAATAGGCAAATATAAAACACTAAAAAAACATTTTTGTATGAATTTGGCCGAACCCGTTCCCCAAAAGTTGCCTACGCCCCTGAGCCAAATACTCCTTTAATTTTTCCAAAATTCAATAATTTGCATTAATTTTGATTATCTTTACTTTGTTCCAAAATTGAACACTGTGCATTAGTCTGCTTATCTTTGATACCAGTTATTACATTGCCAAACACCCTTTAATTTATCCAAAATTTAACAATTTGCATTAATATCTCTGATGATCCTTGATTTCCGGTTACCCACAATGCCAAACAACCCTAATTTGATCTTTATTTTCCAGGCAACATTCTACTAGAAGCTGTTGCAGGTGCAGCCGGTTTAGCTCGATCATTCTCATCATACTTTGCCAGTATGTTTAGCTCCAATCCCGATATCCTTCGCATCAAAATCGACTCGTTTGCAGAAGGTTTCAATCTACTAGACCCGCTTGCAGTTGCAATATTATTCATGGCCAACATGGTAGCAATGAGAGGAACCAAATTAACATCATTTTCCAACATGATATTATCAATAATAAGTTCCTTGATCATAGTTTTTATAATCATTGTCGGGTTTTCACACGCGAATGCCTCAAACTTACAACCCTTTTTCCCGTACGGGGCAGAAGGCGTGTTTAAAGCTGCAGCCGTTGTTTACTGGTCGTACACGGGTTTTGATATGGTTGCCAACATGGCAGAAGAAACACGAAAACCCGCGAAAGATATTCCGTTAGGTCTCGTTGGTTCGATGTCTACAGTTAGTGTGGTTTATTGTTTGATGGCATTAGCTCTTACATCAATGGTTAAGTACACGGATATAGACCCAGACGCTGCGTATTCGGTTGCGTTTGAGAATATCGGTATGAAATGGGCTAAATATATTGTGAGTTTATGTGCTTTAAAAGGTATGCTAACGAGTATGCTAATCGGGTCAATGGGTCAAGCCCGTTACACCACTCAAATAGCCCGGGCTCATATGATCCCGCCATGGTTCGCATTGGTCCACCCGAAAACTGGGACCCCGATTTATGCTACTCTGTTGGTTACCACAATAAGTTGTGTTGTTGCTTTTTTCTCGAGCCTTGATGTTTTGTCAAGCGTGTTATCGTTTAGTACGTTGTTTATTTTCATGTTAATGGCGGTTGCATTGCTTGTTAGGCGGTATTATGTGAAGGACAAAACATCTAAACACGATATGGTTAAGTTTATGGTTTGTCTAGTTGTTGTGATCGGGTCATCTATTGGGATAACCGCGCTTTGGGGGGTGAATGTGAAAGGGTGGGTCGGGTATGCGGTATGTGGCGGGTTTTGGTTCGCGGGCACGGCTGGAATGATGTTGGTTCAAAAGCAAAGGGTTCCTAAGGTTTGGGGGGTCCCGTTGGTTCCGTTGTTGCCTGCGTTGTCGATTTTGATGAATGTGTTTTTGATCGGGTCGTTGGGTGCTATTGCGTTTAAGAGGTTTTTTATATGTAGCGGTGTGATGTTGGTTTACTATGTTCTTGTTGGGGTTCATGCGACGTATGATTTGGCTCATCAAGAATCTGTA
This sequence comes from Bidens hawaiensis, assembly GCF_021521415.1. Classification (NCBI taxonomy): domain Eukaryota; kingdom Viridiplantae; phylum Streptophyta; class Magnoliopsida; order Asterales; family Asteraceae; genus Bidens; species Bidens hawaiensis. The sequence continues at coordinate 761,766 of NW_027491823.1, read as the reverse complement.
GAGCCGAATCTTGAGAAAGGAATCGCTGGTTCGGGTTGAAAGGGTTTGTTAACGATTACGTTGTGCCAAAGGGCTTGTAGTGCAGCGTTTCTTTCAAAGGGTTTGTTAAGGGTTTTAGTGCCCATGGTGAACATTATATACATAATAGAAGTAGGTTTAGAGTGTGTGAGTTGGTCGTTTTAAAAAAAACATTATGATATCTTATATGTAACTACTGATGAAATTGTTAAGTAAATTGCTTTGGAGCCGCAGGGGTCTGGTTCCACCGGTTTTGGGGGAAATCTAAGCCAAACTGCTTACTACAGTTTGGAAAAGCTACAAACCAATATGGTCGAATTGGCTGGGCCCGCCTAAATGGTTTGGCTTTTATGGTTTTAACTGTTCTTTTATTTTCTTTAAAATTGTTATTTGTACTAAGAACATTAAAACAACGATGATGATTCATGAAATTAAAGTACCAATAAACCCGAATCTTATAAATCTTAATTTGCTTCGGTTCTTAACGGTTAAGTTTAAACTTATTCATGAATTTGTATGTTAATAATTAACTACCCTCTAATACCACCCAAGATCTGAATAGTATTGGACAAGCTATGTGTTTTAAGTGTTCATATTTTATCCTCAGCATAAGCAATAAGGGCGTAATCCTGTACCGGCCCAGTGTAGTCTAGGCTCATCTCATGGGTTTTTCATTTTTGTTCCTGACTTCCTATTACAAAACTCGATGGCCATGTATTTGTTGTTAAATTTTAAAAATTAAAATAATAATTGTTTTAAATTAGAATTAGAGTCGTTCAAACAATTGGCCTTATGGTCTAATAGCATTGAAATCTTATGGTCTTATGTTCGAAATCTGGCTCAACGGAGTTCTTCTTCAGTAGTTGGTTTCCTCTTTGATAGTGTTCTCGGTGAATCAAGTATGGACCATAAAAATCATTAAAGACGGTTGACATCCCATCTTAGGAAGACTCTGTTACATGGGGTAGTTCCAAACGCTGTTAAAAAATGAGCAACTCAAATCAGTTATTGGCCAAAAAGTGGTTCGGTTTTCGTAATAGAAAGTCAAAATCGGTTCGGTTTGTGGCCGTGTGGTTTGATTTTAACCAGGTTCAATCAAACACTAGAGTTCTTTGGAGTAATCGGGTTCATAATTCATTGATTCATAAGAAATTAGTTAGAAGAACGGATGTGAAATCAGAATCCTATCACAAGGTAGAAGATTGGAAATCAGACTCTCTTCTCCAAATTCATTCATACGCTAAGGGTCTGTTTGGTATGGGGTAATGAAATGGACGACGGAATGGAATGGACAAAGGAATGGAACGGGTTATTACCAATCCAATGAAATGTTTGGTTACCATATGGGAATGAAATGAATCATTACTTTGTATTGTTTGCATTGTTGGTAGGAAAGAAAAAAAATAAAAAAAATAAATTTAAAATGGTAGTGAGTGGTGGTGGTGGTGGGAGCGGTGGCGGTAACGGTGGAGGTGGTGGTGGCAGTAACAGTGGAGGTAGTGGTGGGCAGTGGTGACGGTGGACAGCGTGTGTGATGGTGGGGCGATGATTGATGGATGCGGCGGATTGGAGGTGGTGGGTGGCTGGAACTGATGGCGATGGTTTGTGGAGGTGGGTGGTGGCGGCGGTGGACGCCGATGGTGGTGATTGGTGACAGTGGCGTCGGTGGTGGGCAGTGTTGACGGTGGGCGGCATGTGTGATGATGGGGCGATGGTTGATATATGCGGCGTGCGGCTGGCGGTGCTGGGTGGCTGGCATCGATGGCGATGGTTGGTGGAGGTGGGTGGTGGCGTCGGTGGGCGGTGGTGGACGGCGATGGTGGTGGATGGTGGCATGCGATTGTAATCCTTTATACGATGTTGGGCCTTACAAACTCTTGAATTGGGCTGCCTAATTGGGTCTATTATGGTGTCATGTATGTGAATTGGGCTCGAACCCATAATGGTCATAACAAATATTCTCAAATCAATTATGAACTAGTGGCTCGTTTCTGTGTTAAACCGATTTTAGAGTGAGCAGTTTGGTTTCGGTTCGTGAACCATTTTTTTACCACCTCTAATCTGAATTATAGTGTCTTATACTAAATCCATAACATTGTCACCTCTTGTGAATGTATTCTAGCAAAATAAAACCAGTGTTTGATCATAAATTCACGAAAGTCACGGGTCAAAACATTTTCAGTGATAGTTATACTAAATTTTAAATCAGTTATAAAACTTACAAACTCACATCTTTAATATCAAAAGCCCACACCGTCAAATGTTTACTTCAACCAAACCAACTTGCTAGAAACTAAAGTTAAACATATTTGGAGGGGTTGGTGAAAGCCCTGCTGCCATGTGTCAGGGACGTGACGACACTTTTGATTATCGAGTTGTTCGTATTTATTCAATTCAGCTTATTTATTTATTGAGTTGCGCTCATTTATAAGCTTATAAACATGAAATAAAAGAAAAACATAACATTTGTTCAAATAGCATAAGAATATGTATATTGCAGAGACTTAAATAAGACACAGAGAAAAAAAAACAAAAAAAATTTAAAGAAACATTGATAAGACTATCCTAAAAGGTACTAAAATAAATATATAATAAGTTTTGAAAAGACTATTAATAAATGAAATGGTACAATAAGATATTCCAAAAATATAAAATTTTACGATATTAGGATAGAGCGAGGTAGGTAGCATGGTGGGTCACGAGAGGTGCATAACGAAGGTTAGATTGTTCTTAATTTCTTACAATTTACATAAAACATATAGCAATATATACGGAGCAATCATATGAGTTGAATTTGTATTTTCTAAAACTATGAACAAATGTTACACTTCTGTTACTTTTGATCCATCTGGCATCCCACGCTACGTCAGCCCAATTTCCTTCACACTTCTGTAAGCCCGTTCCATCTGGCCTAAGAACATCCAAGGATAGAGTCATTTAAACATGTGTTCATTTCAATGTCAAACAAAAAAAACACTAATTTCCTATTCAGTAATAAACACTAAAAAAAGAAAGAAAAAAAAGTGACTATCTAGGTAAAATTGTTCAAGAACACCCAATGTTTTAAAAACCGGCATTTTACTTGTATCGAATTGGGTTAAAAAATGGTACAACCGGTTGAGCCGGGTTATACCGAGAGGTTCAACCGGTTGAATATTTTACCTTATAATGTCCTATAAATATACCTTCAATCCTAAAATAACCCAAAACTAAATGATTCTTATAACAAAAAAGAATTCAAAAGATAACTTATATTAAAAATATAATGCAAAAACACTCAATTTTAAAAAAATAGTCATAAAGTTTACATGTTTGAATTTTAATTGTTGGGTTAAAAATAATTTTGAAAAAATTAGGCCACAAATATCTAAAGTTTCTGGCGCTTAAAACCTGTTTGCCGGTAAAAAACGGTATTTTAGACAAAAACCGCCGGTACAATGTTCTAGCAAATCGGTCAAAAATATCGGACTCAAAATACCGGCCTACTGTGTGAAATCCGGTTCAACCGGCCGGTTTGAATCGGTTTTTAAAACACTGAGAACACCGCCTTACTCCTAAAAACGAACCCAAAATCATTTTTTTCAACGACAAGCCTAAGCCGGTTGCATGCTCGAAACTCAACTTTAAATCAAACAAAAACAAAACAAAATTTATTTATAATTTAAAAGTTGTACAATTTGATGAACAATATTGACCAACAGGTCATGATCACAAAGACTAGCATAGGATGATAGGAATCCATCCATCGCAAATCCACTAGTTCATTTTCGTATCTGGCTTTCGTCCAAACAAACAAATTTTGTTATTAATAGTCTTCTTGTACACTTTCATGATTAATAATGATTAGCATGTCATGATCACAAAAAGCTACCAAAGATATCCTTCCAATCTGTTGCATTCTATGCGTTTACGTTTCGAACTTGTGTTCACAAATTTTTTTTAATATTATTTCATTGATATGAAACAACAAAACAATTAACACTGAAGGTAATAATAAACAACTTCTTTAAATAATTAAAAATATTTCTAGTTTTGGTATTGTAAGAAATATAAGTGTTAAATGTGTCATGTTCGAAGCTTGAATATGATTAAGAAATTGAAAATCTTGTTAGACGCATTTATGATTAGCCTGAAAATGAAACAGGTTTGCATGGGTGCTACGAACGCTATATATAAAACATGAAAAGTTAATCTTGGTTTATTTCTGTGTATCTTAAATACCTTGACAATACAAATATACAACTAAAAACATAATTTTAGATAAAATATCACGTTTAAACCATAAAACCTCATGTGTAATTTTAAACTTTCTTTTGAATTTCGAAATAAAATTTCAATGAATTTATTTGATATAGAAAACATTTTTATACTTTTAGGTTGATCCGAACAAGACATGTTTTCTTAATGTGTTAATTGGTTCAATCACACCCAGATCCTAACTTGGGATAAAATCTAAACTCCTCCATGGTAGTTGTTGCCCCCCCCCCCCCCTCCCCCTCCTTCTTCCCATTTTCCTGCCAATACGGAGTTGTGGACAGACTCATGGTCCACTCTCTTCGGTCGCCCCCTCTTGTATACCTTGTTGAACCTCACCCTTCCTCACATGCACAATCGTCACAAGCCCCCCCCCCCCCACCCCCAGGCGGGGGACGCATGCCAATCCCATAAACGGGCCACATTAGCCAAGGATTTCTTCACGGCAACGAATTTAAGATGCTTTACTTATAGTTCTCTATGTTTCTCTCTCTTTTCTTCGATACCTTTAAAACTATTTGCTACGCCTTTCAATACACATAAAATAACATATGATACAAGAAAAGGGTGCACCTATGATATAATAACTAATGTGATGGTGTACAAATCTATCTTTTTTATTTTAAAAGCCAATTTTTATTCTTCATATATTTTTTTTTTGAGACTTGAACTCTAGTCTTTACTAGATAATACCAACATTTTTACCATCACACAAATGGTGTGTTTAATTAATGATACACAAAATATTAGAAAGATAAAACTTACATGTGCAAAGGCAGCAAAGCTCTTGATCTTGGACCATCCGATCTGAATATATTTTAAAATGATTAAAGCTATCTTAATTCATCTATAAAAAACTATTGTAAATTCACATTGTTATTGATTTTAAATTCCGATTAAATGTTACATCAAACTAATGATGTTTCTTATATGTTGCCAAAATTAAAAAATAAAGATTGATTGGGGAATCTCCTATATATGATTTGTGGTTATCTCGGGTCATATCACAATTCCAAGTTCAATATCACATTTGAATACAAAGATATTTTGAATCAAGTGTTACATCATCATAAGTGCTCCCTCTCATTTTTTTATTAGTTTTTCCTATAATAATAATAATAAAACTAAAAAAATGGTTTAAAAACAGATTGATATCATCAAACAAACTGTTTCAAATATTTTTGCACCGTCGCCTTCCCTCATATTATTACAATTTACAAATCGAGATTTTTTCAATTAAATATATCGTCTTTTAATAGAAATGAGTATGTATCCTATGTGCCGTCAAGGATACTAGCTTTATTCTAGATGTTCGGGTGCCGTCAAGGATACTAGCTTTATTCTAGATGTTCGTTACAGTGTAGACAAGGTGTAAGGTTGAGAGTTTTGGTGCAGCCGCAATGACATCTTTGTTGGCGGCCAGAGAGCCGGAAACATGATAGAAGAAATATGACAAAAATTTGAGTCTTTAGTTAGGCTTTATGCCATGAATATGGATCATATATTCATATTGAATAATTTGGATGTTTTCCTTAATTATGAGAGACTTGAATATATTATAAAATGCAATAAGAATATGGCCGTAGATTATGTATTTAAAATACAAAATATGGACAATAATAGTGTCCTCTAAATATACCTCCAAAGAATTGACTGCTAAAAGTATTGAGTTATTGGATCCGTTTAAAAAGTAACGCTCAAGTTAATTGTTAATAAATTAATCATCAACATAGCCGACTTTTTAAATTAATTTTTATGTATTATTGAAATATAAATTTATTATATATTTTGCAACTTTTAATCCTTAAATCTCAGTGTTATTTAGCTAGGGATGTGCTATATGACATATTTATGTGCACCGGGATTTATGTTAAGAAAGAAGCATATATAAATTTCTTGATCGACCAGTTGGATGGAATGTCAACTCTCAAACCTGTTGATACTTTGGTTTTGATGGATAGGAAGACCCACACATGTGTAAATCTGATAGGTTTCCCCTCTTGTGAGTTTGAGTATGATTGTGTTTTCACGGTGGGCCAGGTGGCATTATAAATTGCTTTATGGAAAATGACCAAACACGAGAAAACATGTCTTGAAAATCAACACCTATGAATAATTCTCTTCGTATTTTATATATTTGGTTTCCTATTGTATGAGGCTATAGAACTATTTAGTTGTGTTTAACAAGTCATGAATTACAATATTGTGACCCCACGTTATATCAATGCTATTTTTAAACGACTTAGTTTTAGTTTTAAAAAAGACTGATCGTTTACCTCCTTTATCATTGCAAACGCTACTTATTAGTGATATGTAACTATACTTAGAAGATTATATAATTAAATGAAAGATTGCATCATGATCTAGATACAGTGAAAATAATAGATAGTCCTGTCCAGAATGACCAAAAATTGAATTTAGGCAGTATCGCCGCTTTTATTTCAAATGTACGGTTTCCAGGATATCACGTGTTAAAAGAATGGCCACCATGCTAGCCACAGATATCAATATATCATTGAACAACATTCTAGAAACGTGTTATGGCCAGTGACAACGTTGTCATTTTCATTTCCACGTGGCTTTCTTACATTCGTCAGTTCCAGCATAACCCCTCAACCCTCTTGCCACTTGTTGCATTTATGACTTTCCCATGCCCCACTTGCCTTAATTACAAAGCCATTTCTCAAGGTTAAATTTGCAAATGATCGGATGAAAATGTCATATTGTGTATACTTATACATGTATACATGATGTAGCACGAATATGATGAGACACGAATATAAAATGTGTATATCTGTATATCACACGAAAACTTATCGTGTACATGTATACCAAACACAAACATAAACATGTTACTACATGGTATATACGATAAGATTTATTTAGAAACACATATTTGACAATCTGTTTAGTAAAACAAAAGCCGATGAGAGAATGTTCGTGAGTGTTGAGTGATGAGTGGTGACGGCTGAGAAACATAGAGTGGAAATGTGTTAGGAAATTAAGGTTTAAGATAACAAAATTATATATATATATATATATAGGTATTGGATCATTTCAAAAGTTTTTTTACAGCGAAAAGTGAAGGCGTAACTCCATTAATCCCTAATTTCACTCCCTTTCTTATGTGTAGGTGCATATGTATGTTTGTATGTGTGTAGGTACATAGGTTTGAATGTGGCTCGGTACATTTATATGTTTGTAGGTAGGTTTGAATGTGTAATTAAGACATAAATACAACCAACCTACATATATGTATGTAACATCATATGAAATAGAGTGAAATTAGGGATTAATGGAGTTATACATTCACTTCTCGCAATTCTCTCTGTAATATCACTTCTCGCAAGATCCATGTAACACCCCGACCAAAGGCGGATTATACATCGGGGCGCCACATATTGCTTCATTACTCGCGACACTATTGGTGTCAATATTTATTAATACACATTTTATCGCGCACGCGCAGCGGGGAAAATAAAGAACATAAATCAAACATAAATCAATATATTATAAATTATAACATTCAAACAACATTAACTTGTCTTAATACATTTTAATTCTAGGTCCAAAAGTGAAAACTTCCTACGTGTCCACAAGCTCCAAAACAGCTACTGCAAACCTGATCATGTGTTAAAATAAACGTCAAACACTTGCGTGCTGGTGAGAAATCAAGTTTAATACAATACATAGATAACAATAAATCTGCGCGCAACATGTGTATGTCTGGGTTTCAACAAGGGTGTAATCAGATCGAGACCAACTCTAAGAGACAAGACTGCCAGTGCTCACAATTGAGCTCACAAACAAGACTAACTGTGCAAGTGTAACAAAAGAGAAAATCATAAACGATAGTTCTCCCGTGTTCATCTAATGGTACCATGAAAACTGCGGAATAGACCGACAAGACGGTTAATGATCCACACATACAAATAAACAGCCAAGTCTACGTCCTCAACACATGGGATACTGCGCGACTAAAGTTCATAAACAGTTTAAGACTCTAAGTTTGTATGAACACATGAACATCCCAAAACATTAAAAGCAAAAAGGGATTAGGTACGAGATTACTCACTTGATAAACGATGCGGTGTAAGATAAAGCAAGAACCAACTTTAAACAAGCACAAGTTAACCTATAAATAAGATTATTGTTTTAATGATTTGTTTTAAGTCTTGATTATAAGTTAGCATAATTAATAAGTAAATTATTATATATAATATATATTACCGGAAAAGCAGGGTAGAACAGGGAGGAAGACGGAGGCAGAGAGGGAGGCGGCAGAGAGAGCAAGGAGGAGGTCAGGAGAGAGTAAGTGTTTTGTGTGTGTAGTGTTAGGAAAAATAATACTATTATTTATAGAGAAACCCTAGGAGACATAAATCCAGAAAAAAGGGAAAAGATTCCAAGACAAACAGAACAAGACAAAACAAAAGATAACAAAAGATATCAAAAGATATGGCAGCTGCAGGGGGCAAGATAAAGCTGTCAGGGAACAGTAAAAAAAGGCATGGGCGGTTCAGATAAAGGTACTGGTCAAGCATGGCAAAAGCAGATCTCAAAAGATAATGTCAGTCACTTTTTCTACCAACCAATGGGGTTGGTACGCATGCTGCGCCGAAAGTAACTATTCAGACATTAGATAGGTTAGGTCAACAGCTCAGAAGAAAAGGCAACACAAAAGCATACAGGCTGGATAAAACAGGACTAGACTAAAGGGTCAAGCGCGAGAAGGCTGAGTGCGCGAGCGCGAAGGCTGGCACAACAATCCTTAGCGCACTGCGGGAAGAATCACATCCTTAGCGTGCTGCGTGAAGAGTTCTCTTCACGCATCGCAGGAACAAGATGTCTTCACGCAGGCTTCCACGTAAGGAGTCTGGCGCGTGGAGCTGCAGACATCCTTAGGCGGGAAGAACCAAAGGATAAGCAAAGAGTTAGAAGAAAAAGAGGGAAACAAGGCGTAAGGGCGGGACGGCGACAAGAGGGAAAAGAAGGCGGAAAGAGAGAAGGAGAGGGACGGGACGGCGGAAAGAAAGAGAGAGAGAGGCGGGAAGGAAAAGTATATTATTATTATTAAAAGTAAAATATAAGTATAAATAAATATTAAATCATAAAAGAAAGAGATCGGATAAGGGAAACGGGTACCTGGGTCGGGTCGGATCGGGGCAGATGTTACAGTCTCCCCTACTTTAAGAAATTTCGTCCCGAAATTTATCTCGAAGTAGGTTGCGCAGAGAACAGGTGCGGGTACTTGATCTTCATTTGATCTTCCCTTTCCCATGTAAACTCGGCTCCGCGCTTGGACTCCCAGCGAACTTTCATGATAGGGATACGACTGCGCTTGGTTTGCTTAACCTCGCGATCCATAATCTCAACAGGCTTCTCAACGAAATGCATAGATTCATCAACTTGAACTTCATCAAGTGGAATGTGAAGGTTCTCGTCAGCTAAACACTTCTTGAGATTGGATACATGGAACGTTGGATGCACATTACTGAGCGCGGGCGGCAGGTCAAGTCTGTAGGCAACTTTTCCCACACGCGCGAGAATCTTAAATGGACCAACATAACGAGGAGCAAGCTTGCCTTTCTTCCCAAAGCGGACAACACCTTTCCAGGGCGACACTTTGAGGAGAACAAGATCACCAACTTGAAATTCGAGAGGCTTTCGCCTGCGATCTGCGTAACTCTTCTGTCGGCTTCTGGCAGTCAGCAGATGATCACGGATCTTGGCGATTTTATCTGTTGTCTCTTGAACAAGTTCGGGTCCTGTGATTTGAGTTTCACCCACTTCGCTCCAACAAATCGGGGAGCGGCACTTACGACCGTAAAGTGCTTCAAATGGGGCCATACCGATACTGGAATGATAGCTGTTATTATAAGAAAACTCAATCAAAGGCAGGTGCGAATCCCAATTACCTCCAAAATCAAGAACACAAGATCGGAGCATATCCTCAAGAGTTTGAATAGTTCGCTCAGACTGACCGTCAGTCTGAGGATGATATGCCGTACTCATGTCCAAGCGAGTTCCTAGCGCAGATTGGAGAGATTTCCAAAAGCGAGATATAAAACGGCCATCGCGATCGGATATGATGCTCAAAGGAGTACCATGGCGGCAGACAATTTCCTTGACATAAAGCTGCGCGAGTTGCTCAACGCGGTAGTTTTCACGAATGGGCAGGAAGTGAGCAGACTTAGTCAATCGATCCACTATTACCCAAATGCTATCATGTTTGCTTGCTGTCAAAGGTAACTTGGTAATAAAGTCCATCGCTACACATTCCCATTTCCACGTAGGAATTTCTGGTTGTTCGAGCAAACCAGATGGGCGTTGGTGTTCAGCTTTTACTTTAGAACAAGTCAGACATTTAGCTACGAACACAGCAATATCCTTCTTCATACCGGGCCACCAATAAGTTATGCGCAAATCCTTGTACATCTTATCAGCGCCAGGATGAATAGAATACCGAGATTTGTGTGCTTCACTCAGGATATCAGCGCGAAGATTCTCATCAAAGGGAATCCAGATGCGATTAAGATAGCAGAGAATTCCACTCAGATTAGGGACAAAGTGCGCTTCCGCGCCACACGCTAACTCGGCGCGAAGGTTACCATTACTGATGGATGCGCGCTGCGCGTCACGAATACGCGATTCAAGGTTGCTTTGGATCGGCGCAAAGTGAAGCTGCGTGCGCGGCAAAATACAGTTAAGCTGGCAGGGTTTTCGGCTGAGCGCATCGGCTACCACATTAGCCTTACCAGGATGATACCGGATCTCACAATCGTAATCGCTGATGAGTTCGTTCCATCGGCGTTGCCTCATGTTAAGTTCCTTTTGATCAAAGATATGCTGAAGGCTTTTATGGTCAGTGTAAAGGATACACTTAGTACCATAAAGGTAGTGTCTCCAGATCTTCAAGGCAAAAACAACTGCACCAAGTTCGAGGTCGTGAGTTGTATAATTCCTTTCATGAACCTTAAGTTGCTTCGATGCGTAAGCGATAACCTTGCCTCGTTGCATAAGAACACAACCAAGACCTTGGTTGGATGCATCGCAATACACGACAAAATCATCATTACCCTCAGGTAGCGCAAGAACAGGAGCTTCACACAACAAACGCTTGAGCGTTAGAAAGGCTTCTTCTTGCTTCGAGCCCCAAATATACGGTTTACCTTTGTGCGTTAGAGCTGTTAAAGGCAAAGCGATCTTTGAGAAGTTCGAAATGAATCGCCGGTAGTAACCAGCTAAGCCCAGAAAGGAACGGATCTCAGAAGGAGAGGATGGCGTAATCCAGTTCTTGATTGCTTCAATTTTGGATGGGTCGACATGAATACCCATCTTGTTTACAACGTGACCAAGAAACTGTACTTCATCAGACCAGAATTCACACTTGGAGAGCTTGGCAAAGAGCTGCTCGGCTCTAAGCTTTTGCAACACCAACCGAAGATGTTGCTCGTGCTCGGCCTTGGTCTTAGAATACACCAGAACATCATCGATAAACACAATCACGAATTTATCCAAGAAAGGCCTACACACCCGATTCATTAGATCCATGAAAACGGCGGGTGCGTTGGTTAAACCGAAGGACATGACCAAGAATTCAAAATGGCCATAACGAGTTCGAAAAGCAGTCTTCGGAACATCTTCATCGCGGATGCGCAACTGGTGATAGCCAGAGCGGAGATCAATCTTCGAGAAACAAGAGGCACCTTGGAGTTGATCAAAGAGGTCGTCAATACGCGGTAAAGAATACCGGTTTTTAATGGTGAGTTTGTTCAACTCGCGGTAATCAATACACATGCGAAACGATCCATCTTTCTTTTTAACGAACAACACCGGAGCACCCCAGGGCGAAGAGCTAGGGCGAATGAATCCTTTAGCAGTCAACTCTTGAAGTTGGCTGGCCAATTCTTGCATTTCAGCGGGTGCAAGACGATAAGGAGATTTAGCTACGGGGGAAGCACCAGGGACAAGATCAATGCGGAACTCGACTTCACGAGCGGGAGGGATACCAGGAAGATCATCAGGAAAAACTTCAGGGAAATCACGCACAACAGGGATATCGCGAAGCTTCTTCTCTTCAGCAGGTTTAACCACATGGGCTAGAAATGCAACACACCTTTTCCGCATGAGCCTACGGGCTTCGGCGCAAGACATAAGTTTAAGACCACTGGAGGGTTTTTCGCCGTAAATATGAAGATCACCATTTTCTCGAGGTATGCGAATCAATTTCTTGGCGCAAATAACTTCGGCGCGATTCTTCGAGAGCCAGTCCATACCAATGATAACATCAAAGCTTCCAAGAGGCATGGGGATGAGGTCAATCAGAAAATCGTTTTCGTTAAGGTTAAGCGTGCAATCTTTAATCACTGAGTTTATTAAAACAGTTTCACCATTAGCCAATTCAACTGAAAAATCTTCTTTTAAGTCATCGCGCGGTCGCGCAAGCTTCTGCTCGAAGGCGCGAGAGATAAAACTTCGATCGGCGCCAGTATCAAAAAGTACAGAAGCATAAAATCCGTTAAGTAAAAATGTACCATTAACTACGTCATTATTCGCTTGCGCTTGGTGCGCGGTTATGTTAAAAGCTCGTCCACGCGTTACTTGGTTCGAAATCTGGTTCACCGGATTCGCCTGTGTGATTTGCACTTGTAGTCTCGGGCACGCGTTCCGGAAATGACTGGGATCACCGCAGTTAAAGCACGATCTGGGTCGTGGGTTTTGGTAGATTGATTGTGGGTTCTGCGGGTAGACTGGTGGTGTTGGCGCAATTGGATTGGCGGGAAGGACTCTACAGTTCTCAGCAGTGTGACCAGTACGGCCACATCGGGTACAAAGTCGACACGGGGTTTGGGTTGGGTGGTGAAATCTACAGGTTGGGCAAAAGGGATGGTTTCCTGTGTAAGGTTTCTTAGTTGGCGGGGCAGGAAGTGCTGGATTGGTTAGGGCATAGTTATGGACTACAGGAGGTGCTGGGTAGGTTGACAGTGGGTTAGGCGCGTAAACTGGGGGTTGATAAATGGGTTGCTGGACAATGGGAGGGTTGGTAAGCGCATAGGCTCTGCGCCTGCGCTTGAGGTTGTTACGGTTTGAGGGTTCAGGTTTGGTTTCTGTTGGTTCAGGGGCAGTCTTGGTGAGTTTGGTCTTCTCAGTTCCCCGCAGGAACAGGGTTCCTGCTCTGACATGGTTGTCGCTGAGCACAGCGGCCAATTCGATGGCGTCAGAGAGGGTAACTGGGTTTCTGGCCCATACAGAATCTTGAATTTCCATGGGGAGACCCCCAAGGAATTTCTCGATTGCTCGGCGTGAAGGGGTAACAAGGTGAGGGACCAGTAAGCTTAGCTCGTGGAAGCGCGTCGCGTACTCGCGCGCTTCACCGCTGTATTGCTTAAGATTCCAAAATTCCTCCTCTAGGCGCTTAATTTCGTTGGGAGGGCAGAATTCTCGCGTCAGAATTTCCTTGAATTCCTCCCATGTCATGCTAGAAGCAGCCTCTGCGCCACGCGTATGAGCTACTCCATTCCACCATGTAAGCGCTCTAGATTCCAGGACACTGGAAGCATACAGGGTTCGTCTGTCTGAGGGGCATTGGGTATGGAGGAAAGTGTTTTCAATCTTTTCGAGCCATTGGAGCATCACGGTGGCTCCTTCAAGACCTGTGAACTTTGGAGGGTTACCCGCGTTAAAGGACTTAATGTTATAACTCGAGGTATTGGTATTGTTTTGGCTCAAAGCTTGGGCTATTGCGGCGGCCATTTCCTGGGAACGTTGCTGTCTACGCATGCGCGAGGCTTCTCTTCTCTGAAATCGGCGAGATAGCGGAGGCATTCTATAAAAATTTTAATTTTAGTTAATATCTTGGTTTTAGCGCAAAGTTTTAATCTTATAAAGCTTGGTTTCACGGAGTTAGATGCTATCAAAAGTTAAAGTAGATTAAATGACCCTAAATGCAGACTTAATAAAGGTAACAATTTCGAATCAAGAATCGACAATTCATGTATCACCATGACTTTCCGAATTCCCAATTTAAAATATACGAGCAAACGAGTATTGGAGATTGACGATTCATGTATCACCATGACTTTTCAATCCTCAATATAAAACATACAAGAAAATGAGTATTGGAGGTTGACAATTCATGTATCACCATGACTTTTCAAGTCTCCAACCTCAGAACATAATCGTAAATGGAAATTGAAAATCAACTATTCATGTATCACCATGACTTTTCGGATTTTCAATCCCAACAAACGAATATGTAAGTAAAATCAATAAAAATCGAAATTCAGCAAAAATCGAAATATCGCGAAATAAAACATAAAATCATATACTGCGCAAGCGCGAGCATATTCATAAATAACGAGTAATTAACAATAAGCGCGCAAACATGAGATTTCTCTCATGCGCGAGAAGGGACTCTTAGGTATTCTAGGCCGTTACGTCTAACCACCTATCCTAAAGTCAACGAGCTCTGATACCAATCTGTAACACCCCGACCAAAGGCGGATTATACATCGGGGCGCCACATATTGCTTCATTACTCGCGACACTATTGGTGTCAATATTTATTAATACACATTTTATCGCGCACGCGCAGCGGGGAAAATAAAGAACATAAATCAAACATAAATCAATATATTATAAATTATAACATTCAAACAACATTAACTTGTCTTAATACATTTTAATTCTAGGTCCAAAAGTGAAAACTTCCTACGTGTCCACAAGCTCCAAAACAGCTACTGCAAACCTGATCATGTGTTAAAATAAACGTCAAACACTTGCGTGTTGGTGAGAAATCAAGTTTAATACAATACATAGATAACAATAAATCTGCGCGCAACATGTGTATGTCTGGGTTTCAACAAGGGTGTAATCAGATCGAGACCAACTCTAAGAGACAAGACTGCCAGTGCTCACAATTGAGCTCACAAACAAGACTAACTGTGCAAGTGTAACAAAAGAGAAAATCATAAACGATAGTTCTCCCGTGTTCATCTAATGGTACCATGAAAACTGCGGAATAGACCGACAAGACGGTTAATGATCCACACATACAAATAAACAGCCAAGTCTACGTCCTCAACACATGGGATACTGCGCGACTAAAGTTCATAAACAGTTTAAGACTCTAAGTTTGTATGAACACATGAACATCCCAAAACATTAAAAGCAAAAAGGGATTAGGTACGAGATTACTCACTTGATAAACGATGCGGTGTAAGATAAAGCAAGAACCAACTTTAAACAAGCACAAGTTAACCTATAAATAAGATTATTGTTTTAATGATTTGTTTTAAGTCTTGATTATAAGTTAGCATAATTAATAAGTAAATTATTATATATAATATATATTACCGGAAAAGCAGGGTAGAACAGGGAGGAAGACGGAGGCAGAGAGGGAGGCGGCAGAGAGAGCAAGGAGGAGGTCAGGAGAGAGTAAGTGTTTTGTGTGTGTAGTGTTAGGAAAAATAATACTATTATTTATAGAGAAACCCTAGGAGACATAAATCCAGAAAAAAGGGAAAAGATTCCAAGACAAACAGAACAAGACAAAACAAAAGATAACAAAAGATATCAAAAGATATGGCAGCTGCAGGGGGCAAGATAAAGCTGTCAGGGAACAGTAAAAAAAGGCATGGGCGGTTCAGATAAAGGTACTGGTCAAGCATGGCAAAAGCAGATCTCAAAAGATAATGTCAGTCACTTTTTCTACCAACCAATGGGGTTGGTACGCATGCTGCGCCGAAAGTAACTATTCAGACATTAGATAGGTTAGGTCAACAGCTCAGAAGAAAAGGCAACACAAAAGCATACAGGCTGGATAAAACAGGACTAGACTAAAGGGTCAAGCGCGAGAAGGCTGAGTGCGCGAGCGCGAAGGCTGGCACAACAATCCTTAGCGCACTGCGGGAAGAATCACATCCTTAGCGTGCTGCGTGAAGAGTTCTCTTCACGCATCGCAGGAACAAGATGTCTTCACGCAGGCTTCCACGTAAGGAGTCTGGCGCGTGGAGCTGCAGACATCCTTAGGCGGGAAGAACCAAAGGATAAGCAAAGAGTTAGAAGAAAAAGAGGGAAACAAGGCGTAAGGGCGGGACGGCGACAAGAGGGAAAAGAAGGCGGAAAGAGAGAAGGAGAGGGACGGGACGGCGGAAAGAAAGAGAGAGAGAGGCGGGAAGGAAAAGTATATTATTATTATTAAAAGTAAAATATAAGTATAAATAAATATTAAATCATAAAAGAAAGAGATCGGATAAGGGAAACGGGTACCTGGGTCGGGTCGGATCGGGGCAGATGTTACAATCCATCCCCTATATATATATATATATGGTTTGGATTAAATACAAATTAAATGAACATGCTAAATGTGAGAATCAAGTAGAGTAATTATATTTACAAGTAGAGTAATTATGTAATTATATGATGTAATTATATGATGTAATTACATAATTACTCTACTTGATTCTCACGTTTACACGTTAATTTCATTTGTACGTTAACATTCCCCTATATACATATATATATATATAATTATAAAAATCTAACAAGATACTTAACATGTACTTAATAATAACATGTATTTTACCTGTTTAGACACGAAAATTAACATGTAAATTCGCGTCTACAAGCTTAGTACACGAAACTTGTTAAGCCCTTACTTATTACCTGTTAAAGTCGTGTATAGATTGTTAGCCCTATGAAAACCTAACAATGACTTAAAAGAACACTTATCATCACTATAATGTGTTAGATATCATTTGTCGACACATGTATATCAAAATATTGCATAAGGGCATTACTCGTTGCATTTGTATATTTATGGTATATTTTTTAACTAGCAAAATTCACAATGGACCGGATGAAATGATGCTCGTTTTAAATGTTCCAACAAACACAATAAATAGAGGAGGCTCTCTTAATATCTAGGTCTCATGAATACCCTAGTTACCTCACATTAGAACTATTTTATGATCTTTGATTTCCTCAAAACACTATAGTTAATTTTAATTTCAAATTAAAGCTGGGACATAAGATACACATAACCCATTGTAATTGACGAGATCATTGGTGACATGCGAGATACAAACGCTCACACATTTGAGAAAGAGTAGCATCAATTATTATATGTTTATGGTAAGTAAAGGTTAATTACTTTTAATTTTGAAACGACAGAGGGGCCACCATTGTCACAAATGACACTTATCCTAATCTACATGTAATAATTCTTTTTATTTATTTATTTATTTTTTGGGACAGCTACATGTAATAAACAAGTTGCTATTTATGTCATGTAGTACAATTCAATGAGCCCAAAAATCTTTTTCTCACTTATCTTATTTCTCGCATTCATATTTAAAGTAATAAAAAACATAATATATTAAATTATCAATTACTAACCTCTTTTATCAAAATATCATTTTATATTTTTCAAATCCTCATTTTGAACTACATAATATTTTTTTATTAAACCCGTGTAAGCACAAGTTTCTTACAAAGTCTTTGTAATAATCAACATCTTCTTATAGGCCCCATCAGTAAAGTTTGTACCCATTGTGTATATGTTATCGTAACAACGTCTAGAATTGTATATGCTTCATGATGTGTTTGCAAATGTTCTTAATACGCGGCCTTTCCAACAACATATGTAATCAATTATGGATCATGCAAATTGATATATACTCTAGGTTCACTATCCGTGCATATCAAGAGGGCTGTGGATAAGAGGATTACGATAACATCTATAATTGGACATATTTCCGTCATGTTGTCATCACATTTATAACAAACTCATTAAATACATGTTATGTCGTTATGGGTATAACTTATATAGTTCTCGATAGTACTTTTCGTGTTGTTTGCTTCATTGAATGGACCATGGTTTGCGATCTTTTATAGATTTCTAAACCCACATTGGATTCGGATATAAGATTGTGTTGTTTGAGAAAGAAAATTCAGAATTCTCTTGCATATAGTTCTATTAAATGTTGAAATATCATGCCAACTTTCATGACCAACTTGAAAGCATGAAGTTTGAAAATGAGAACCCCAATTGAATACACACCAAGTAGGGGTATGGTACTAAACCCGGTTTTACGACCCTAAATTTATTATGTTTGGCTTATTTTATTATATGGACTAATACAATGTTATTGGGCTGAGGGGGTTTTGTGAAGGTAACCCTAACTGAGCTAGGCCCATTAGGGTACCATGATGGTGGCCATGAGGCTCCCTATATAAGGAGGTCTCCACCTCCTTATTAAGGGTTGGTCATTCTCAATAAGAGCCACCACCATATTTTTGTGTCTGTTAACAAGAGATCCTAGAGATTTCTTAGCGGTCACCTCCACACCCCCAAAAAGTCATTGCAGATCCCAACCAGCCGGAGAAGAAGATCAAGACGTGGTTCGTTCATCTCGAAATCCGTGGAAACATCGTCATGGATCAGGTCAGATTCATCTCGTGCTTCGACATTGGCGCCATCCGTGGGACGGCAATGAACCACGCTTCCCTTCTCGTCTCGGCCCTCCGATCTGTTCATCAATATCTCGGGTCTACGGTTTCTTCTTTCAGATATGATCTATGGAAATCCAAAAATCCGTAGATCTAAAAATACTTCCAGACCTGGAAATACACAGGAAGAAATACCACCGAACTTTTGGGGAAAACCCTTAGATCTGTGTTTTTTCTAAGTGAAATATACCAAATCTAGTTATGATCTTTTCAGATCTGGGTTCGTTTGAGCAACAGTCACACTTCATATTCATAGATCTATAAATCCTATTAAATCTGTTGGTTTTACATAAAACCTACCTGATGTGGATATTCAAAATCTCTAGATCGTGCGCGCCACCGCGGATCAAAATCGCTCCCTGTGGATCAACTTCGGATTCCGCATGCGCGCTCCCGGCGATCACTCTACGCCACAGCGGGTTGCATGCGCGCTCCCGGCGATCACTCTACGCCACAGCGGGTTGCATGCGCGCTCCCGGCGATTACTCTACGCCACAGCGGCTCGCATGCGCGCTCCCGGCGATTACTCTACGCCACAGCTCACGCATATCACATGCTCACGCATCACGCATGCTCACGCATCACGCATGCTCACGCGTATCACGTATGCTCACGCATACCACGTATGCTCACGCATCACGTATGCTCACGCATCACGTATGCTCACGCATATCACATGCTCACGCATCTCATATGCTCACGCATCACATATGTTATTGGGCTTCGCGTACGCTCATGCATATTAGATGCTCACGCATCATGCACGCTCACGCACCACATCTGCGCGTGAGAATAAAGGAGACATTGCGCAGGCCGCGCATAAGCGACATAACAAATGAACAGTCTAATCCAAATCAGGATAAGAACAACCATGATTGTACTCATATGGCTACGCGCCATACTTAAAGGTTGGGAATCCTCATAATATCCCATATGGCTACGCGCCGTACTTAAAGGTTGGGAATCCTCATAATATCCCATATGGCTACGCGCCGTACTTAAAGGTTGGGAATCCTCATAATATCCCGTATGGCTATGCGCCACACCTCTCATAATATCCCATATGGCTGCGCGCCATACTTAAAGGTTGGGAATCCTCATAATATCCCATATGGCTACGCGCCATACTTAAAGGTTGGGAATCCTCATAATATCCCGTATGGCTATGCGCCATACCTCTCATAATATCCCATATGGCTGCGCGCCATACTTAAAGGTTGGGAATCCTCATAATATCCCATATGGCTACGCGCCATACTTAAAGGTTGGGAATCCTCATAATATCCCATATGGCTACGCGCCAAACTTAAATGTTGGGAATCCTCATAAACCCATAGGCCACGCGCCAAGCTTAAAGGTTGGGCACACCTCATAATTTACCCGAGAATGGGAACCATGCAATACATCTACTTTTAGTTGACATGTTTTTGCAGGTTCGGCTACGAGCCGCACAAACACCTATGACATCATTATTATTATCTGGCCACTTGTGCCTCCATTATTATTTTGAAAACAGGCCGGGATATTCATCCTGCGCGGAGGAGGCCCTTGTGGGCCAGTCATTATCATCATTTTATAGCTCGTAAGACGCCACGCGCGCAGGCCTCATTATTCTCATAGATCCGTAAGTCGCCTCGCGCACAGGCTTCATCATTTTTACAGCTCGTAAGTCGCCTCACGCGCGCAAGCTTTATTATTCATATAGCTCGTAAGACGTCTCGCGCGCAAGCTTTTATTATTCTTATAGCTCGTAAGACGCCACGCGCGCAGGCCTCATTATTCTCATAGATCCGTAAGTCGCCTCGCGCGCAGGCTTCATTATTTTTACAGCTCGTAAGTCGCCTCACGCGCGCAAGCTTTATTATTCTTATAGCTCGTAAGACGCCTCGCGCGCAAGCTTTTATTATTCTTATAGCTCGTAAGACGCCACGCGCGCAGGCCTCATTATTCTCATAGATCCGTAAGTCGCCTCGCGCGCAGGCTTCATTATTTTTACAGCTCGTAAGTCGCCTCACGCGCGCAAGCTTTATTATTCATATAGCTCGTAAGACGCCTCGCGCGCAAGCTTTTATTATTCTTATAGCTCGTAAGACGCCACGCGCGCAGGCCTCATTATTCTCATAGATCCGTAAGTCGCCTCGCGCGCAGGCTTCATTATTTTTACAGCTCGTAAGTCGCCTCACGCGCGCAAGCTTTATTATTCATATAGCTCGTAAGACGCCTCGCGCGCAAGCTTTTATTATTCTTATAGCTCGTAAGACGCCACGCGCGCAGGCCTCATTATTCTCATAGATCCGTAAGTCGCCTCGCGCGCAGGCTTTATTATTCTTATAGCTCGTAAGTCGCCTCGCGCGCAAGCTTTTATTATTCTCATAGCTCGTAAGTCGCCTCGCGCGCAAGCTTTATTATTCTCATAGCTCGTAAGTCGCCTCGCGCGCAGGCTTTTATTATTCGGCGTGCTATATCTTATTCATGCTAGTGCACCATCATTATCATAAAAACCACAACACGTCACCATCATGAAGAAAACCTCCCAAAACTCAAGGACAATAAAGATAAGGCCGAAGAAAAGGGAAAAAACCGCCTCACGCCCTAACACACCTCATAAAGTCCAGCGCTCCACCTAAACGCTTGCGCGCCCAGGAGCAACGCTGGACTTGGGGGGGCTTGTAGGGGTATGGTACTAAACCCGGTTTTACGACCCTAAATTTATTATGTTTGGCTTATTTTATTATATGGACTAATACAATCTTATTGGGCTGAAGGGGTTTTGTGGAGGTAACCCTAACTGGGCTAGCCCATTAGGGTACCATGATGGTGGCCATGAGGCTCCCTATATAAGGAGGTCTCCACCTCCTTATTAAGGGTTGGTCATTCTCAATAAGAGCCACAACCATATTTTTGTGTCTGTGAACAAGAGATCCTAGAGATTTCTTAGCGGTCACCTTCACACCCCTAAAAAGTCATTGCAGATCCCAACCAGCCGGAGAAGAAGATCAAGACGTGGTTCGTTCATCTCGAAATCCGTGGAAACATCGTCATGGATCAGGTCAGATTCATCTCGTGATTCTACATGCTTCATGATGTGTTTGCAAATGTTCTTAATACGCGGCCTTTCCAACAACATATGTAATCAATTATGGATCATGCAAATTGATATATACTCTAGGTTCACTATCCGTGCATATCAAGAGGGCTGTGGATAAGAGGATTACGATAACATCTATAATTGGACATATTTCCGTCATGTTGTCATCACATTTATAACAAACTCATTAAATACATGTTATGTCGTTATGGGTATAACTTATATAGTTCTCGATAGTACTTTTCGTGTTGTTCGCTTCATTGACTGGACCATGGTTTGCGATCTTTTATAGATTTCTAAACCCACATTGGATTCGGATATAAGATTGTGTTGTTTGAGAAAGAAAATTCAGAATTCTCTTGCATATAGTTCTATTAAATGTTGAAATATCATGCCAACTTTCATGACCTACTTGAAAGCATGAAGTTTGAAAATGAGAACCCCA
Organism: Bidens hawaiensis; assembly: GCF_021521415.1. NCBI lineage: Eukaryota > Viridiplantae > Streptophyta > Magnoliopsida > Asterales > Asteraceae > Bidens > Bidens hawaiensis. Next base: position 739,447 of record NW_027491823.1, on the reverse strand, counting down.
ATTGAATACACACCAAATATCCTAACAAGTCTAGTCCTTTTCTTAACGGTGGTTAGGCCACTAGACTGTTCCCAAGATTCGTTGGGTCTCCCGACAAGCCAAATTTAATATTAAGATGGATTTGCAACGTGGTCTTTTTATAGTTTAATCCTATAAATTACTCGATAAAGTAATTAAAAGAAATAAAATTACTGTTTACTTTACTTGCAAGGATGTTCAATATTATAGAGATAGAGTAGTGAAAAGCTTCAAATACGAAACAAGCTTGAAGTATAAAACTTATTGTATGAAAGAAATACATCATGAATGTTTAATACAAAACAAATTCAACTGTGCTCGAGCTTTGCTTGTTTAAAGCTTTATGTCAAATACTCGATCTTTTAACTTGAGTAGTTTTTCAAGCTTGAGTTTGGTTAGGGCGCTACTCATATGTTATTTGTTACTAAACTTATATACGTTGTGGTGGTTAAATGGCATGGCCCATAGCTAGATGGTTGGGGCTCAATTCCCGAAGGTGTAGGTTTTGATGTATTTATCATTTGTAATTCTACGAATTGATGTTAAAAATACTACACACACGTGTATATATATATATATATAATTATATTATTTAGTTATATTATCATATTTTTATATGTTAGAATAATTATTGTCTATTTTTACTATATATAATATTAACCAAAAGTTATATAAATAATTATCAATTGGTGTGTTTAGGCTCGCTGAGGTGAACCAACTCGAGCTCGGACTCATTTGTTGAACAAGTTTATTTATAGAATCTAGCACGTTTATGCTCATCTGATTCAAAGTTTTAGCGGTTCAATAATCAATATATCACGAAGGACTTGACTCGTTTACACTCGTCAATTAACCATCTACCTCAATCTCTTTCTCTACCAAATTAGCAAATATATCATAAAGGACTTGACTCGTTTACACTCGTCAATTAACCATCTACCTCAATCTCTTTACCTACCAAATTAGCAAATATATATCACAAAGTACTTGACTCGTTTACACTCGGCAATTAACCATCTACCTTAATCTCTTTCTCTAACAAATTAGCAAACACTACGTAAAAGTTGTTAACTGATTTTTTTATTAAATGGGCCAAACTCCACTAGATTGATTATATCTCTCTAGCCTAGAAACATCCCTACAATAACCATAGCATGTGTATGTAATATCGCTATATAAACCCCTCTCATTTCACTCTTCATAAACACAACACACAAAGCCTTCAATCTTCATCAACTTTCAACCATGGTGGCTCTAACAAATCCTCCAATGGAACAGTTCTTCGTGAAACCATCAAAACCAAACACAACCCCATTAATCATACCCGACATCCCTCTCATTGACCTCTCCAAACCCGAATCAAAACACCACCTCGTTAAAGCATGTCAAGACTTCGGATTCTTTAAGGTTGTTAATCACGGAGTTCCCTCAAAGTTCATTAATAAACTCGAATCCGAAGCCGTCAAGTTCTTCGATTCTCCGCTTTCTGTTAAAGAGAAATCCGGCCCACCCAACCCGTTCGGTTATGGTAACAAAAGCATTGGTAAAAATGGTGATGTGGGTTGGGTCGAATATCTTCTTCTCAACACCAAACCCGAATCCGTTTACCCGGATAATTTTCGGTAAAAACTCTGCTTATTTACACCTTTTTATGATTATCAAAAATAAAATATTCTATATAGTATCAGAGCAGGTTGTTGCGTTTTCTTTTTTTAGAACGACGACTTTCCTTTTATGTTAACTTTTCTGTTAAATTATTCTTATTGTATTAACTATTTATATAATTAGCTGATTAATAATGCATAATATTACCTTTTCTGTTTTTTTAGAACGACGACTTTCTTTTAATATTAATTTTTCTGTTAAATTATTCTTTTTGTATTAACTATTTATATAATTAGCTGATTAATAATGCATAATATTTTACGGGCTTTTTATTATTCTAATTACTTTGTTTTTGTTGCAAGGGGCGTTTTTAATGATTATGTGACATTGGTTAGACACATGGCATGTGAAATTATGGAATTACTAGCGGATGAAATGAAATTACAACCAAGAAATGTTTTTAGTAAGTTGTTGATGGATGAAAATAGTGACTCTGTTTTTCGACTAAATCACTACCCACCGTTTCCGGAGTTTCAAGAACATGCAAAAGACGACCGGAAATTTGTCGGGTTCGGCGAGCACACCGACCCGCAAATAATATCCGTTTTGCGATCCAACAACGCGGCCGGGCTTGAAATATTTCTAAGAGATGGAAGTTGGATGTCTGTTCCTCCGGATTCCGAGTCTTTCTTCATCAATGTTGGTGATTCGTTACAGGTAGTAAGATATTAGCATTGTGCGTTGTTGACCAATGCCTCGGACGTTTTCATTGACACATAGGCTCCATAACACCCGATAGGCGGTAGGTATTAATGAGTGTTGTTATGAAGGATTTTGTGTGGGGCCATTCTTTTTAAAAAAATCAATTTAAGGCTAATGTTAGTTATCGTTAGTTAACTTAAAACGCGCTAGCCAAGGGTGTACTAGCTTAAGACTGACGTTACGCTTTAACTAATTAAAAACACTGACCTGAGTATTGTACAAGTTTTAATTTGCGATTACATGTGTTGGTTAGATTGATTTTAACCAACTACAAGAGTATTGTACAAGTTTTAATTTGCGATTACATGTGTTGGTTAGATTGATTTTAACCAACTACAAAACACGAAGAAACTGGTCGAATGAATCTATGTAGATTTTCCTATCGTGCTTTCTGTTTCCTTAGTCAAATCAATCTTTTTCTCAAGTCCAACAAGTAACTTCTTATTCTAAAGTCATAATCATGTTTTTTTAAATAATAATATAACTATAGTGTTGGGCTTATCAAAACCGATTACAAAATAGATTTTTAACATAAAAGTTTGATGAAATGTATAAAAAAATATTTTATGTTCGCCATTATCGTTAATGCGGCTGAATGTAATTAATTACTCAATGTTCACTCTTTCTTGTTACATGTGATGATGTTTTTTTAAGTCTGCTTTTCACATATGTGCGTTCCTCTTTTTAAACAGCGGATATGAGTTTGTATTTTTGTATAAATTTATGATAGTACATACAAATATAAAGTAGATAATATCTCGCATTCTCGTGCTTGGTCCGGTTTGTTATTTTATGGCTTTTTAGGTGAAACCGTTAGCAACGTTTTTTGGCTATCAAAATAGAACCTTTAATATTTAAAGCCGTCAATATCGGACCATGAACACCCTAGTAAACTTAAATTACTTAAAATTTTACATTTTCTGTAAAATATTAATTTGTAAAAAAACCTAAAAGCTTTTAAATTATGACTTTTCCTCACTAAGGTGACATAAAGCTTGTAAATTAAAGATATTCTTTTGTCGTGTGCCAATTAATTTTGATTGTAAAAATAATAAAATTAAATTTCTTCTCAAAGAATATATATTTCAAAGGATCTATTCTCTTTTTTTTCTTTTTTTTTTGGATAAGGGTTATATAATAAAATGGTTAAATTGTGACTAAAATTGCTTTGGACTTAGGTGATGACCAATGGAAGATTCAAGAGTGTGAAGCATAGGGTGGTGGCAAACGGTACCAAGAGTAGAGTGTCGATGATATATTTTGGTGGACCACCATTGAGTGAAAAAATAGCACCATTACCATCACTCATGCAAGGAGAGGAACGTAGCTTGTACAAGGAGTTCACTTGGTTCGAATACAAGAATTCCGCATACAAGTCAAGATTATCTGATAATAGGCTCGGCTTGTTTGAAAAAATCACCGCACCTTAGGGCTTTTACATTTTGTTATGTGTTATTTCCTTCAATTTGATTTAAAATACGACATGTAGTTACGGTATTATTAAGAAACGGAGAATTTCATATATACCATTATAAACTTATGATTTATTTTGTATATACATGATTCAAATTTTTAGTACATATATACGCATTTAATAGTAGTTAAAGTTATATTTACCCATTAAATAAAAAAATGACTAGTTTTTCTGAGGTTTAAAAGCTTTATATTTACCCATGTTTAACCTTACAAGTTGTATGTACTTATCAATAATATATATATTTTTAGATATGAAATTTACCCAATCGAAGAAAGTCATTTTTAACCTTTTTTAAAGCTTTCTTTACACCATTCATAAATCATATACGAAGGAACCAATTGGACAAATAATAAAGTGAACATAACCAAGAAAATAGCAAAGAAGAATCTATTGAAATTAAATAAACAGAAAAACAAAAATAATCATAAATTAAATATGTATTTTAACTTGTGTAGACAAATTTAAAGCCATGCTGATTATTTTTAAATTTTTAAACGTAGTTGGTAAACTTTTATTATTTACTAGTAATATGCATTTTATTGATTTAAAGTATATATTAAGGTGCGTTGTTACTTACTCGTTAAGTATTTTATTAAGTTGATTCTCGAGAGTCTTGAATGGTTAGAACCGTGTGCACAAGGTAGATATTTTAAGGTGAATTCAGACCCTGATCTTATCAAATTAGTATTAGCTCTACGATTCAAATTCAATATGTATTTTGGGTTGATTCAAACAACCCAAGTTATGAGAAAAGAAAACACAAACTTATAACTTAATCTGAGGAAATTTTAAAACATGTCATACGCTTATAACATATATGCATTATTTGAGTTCGTATATTCACGTCAGTTCAATTCCAAATTCCAAAGTTCATAACTGAACTTTATAAACAAAGTCTAAACTTGAATTAGTTTATAAACAGAATGCAAAAGAAATTTGAAACAAAGTTTTATAAAAGTAAGAAGTTTAAAAATCGTTTGCTTACAATAAAATGTGTAAATCTCATATTAAAAAAATCATTATGGAGGAATTTAAAATTCTAAGGTTAAAAATAGGTAGATATGAAAATTTCAATTTTTTTTAATGAAATGAATACATGTGATATTTTATCTAGATTGTACAGACATAATGATATTTAAGTATGAACAACTAGATATATATGATGTTTCACAATTTTGTATATATAATATGAAATTCTCGATCAATATATATGAAGAAACATGCAACAACACATAACTGTTCGATTATATTTCGGCCCACACTTGTTATTAATTGAATTGGGCCAGGGTGTTGTGTGTCTTACGTTTATCTACCTTTCTACCTTGGTCTAGACGTGCACAAAAAAACCGGTTCCGGAACCTAACTGGTGGAACCGAACCGGAACCGGTTCCAGTTCCAACCCGGTTGGTACAATACCCGGTTTGGGTATTTTTGTACCCGAAAATCGTACCCGGTTCTCATATTTGTATGTTAGTATCAGTTCCAACCTGGTTCTTAATTGTAACCGGTTCGGTTCGTACCCGGAAAAACCGGTTCCGGCGGGTTTTTTTTGAAGAGTCAAACAAAAGTCAAAGTAGCCGTTGGAACCGGTTCCAACGGTAATATAGCCGTTGGAACCGGTTTTCGAGAGACAATAGATCCGTTGGAACCGGTTCCAACGGTAATATAGCCGTTGGAACCGGTTTTTGATGCCCGAACCTATATATAACTTGTTTTCCACCACTAATTTCACCACCAAACTCAAAAACAAACTAAAATACTACTCCTTTAGCAAACCCGTTCCGTTACCCGACCATCCAACTAAATATTATTATGGCACCCATCAAAAAAACTAACAAGAAGGCTAAGAAGAGTGTTTTTGTTGCCCCCGTTCCTGTTATGGAGGACCCAAGGGTTGTTACGGTAGTCAACCATAACCGCAACCAAGACATATGGAAGAATTGGGATTTGATTGTGGATGACGAATGTTATCAAAAGGCTCGTTGCAAACTATGTGGTTCAATATTAAAGCACGATTCCAACTCTACTTTAAGAAAGCACATCGAGAAGCCATATTGCAAGGCGTTGAAAGGGATTGGCGCGACCGATCAAATTGACTTGGGTAAAGATGGTACACTATTTTGTTACAACACGACTCAAGTTCAAGATAGAATGGCAAAGTTCGTTATTCAACGAGGTTTGCCGTTTAACCACTTTGATGACCCGGAGTTGACGTCGTTGATTCGCGAAACTCTACAACCGATATACACACATGTAAGTCGTACTACCTTAAGACGTCATTGTATCAGGTTGTGGGAGTGTGCTAAAAAAGAGTTAATCGAGTCTTTTCATTCTTTAGAAGCCATGGTTAGTTTAACTACCGATGTTTGGTCGGCACCACACGGGTTGCCCGAATCATACATATGTTTCACCGCTCATTGGGTTGATCCGGTGACATGGTAATTGATGAAACGTACCATCGCTTTTGAAAACTTCCCGTTCCCACATACCGCCGAAAAATTGTTTGAATTACTTGATGAAGTTATAACGACTTACAACTTGAGAAATAAAATATTTTCGATTTCGTTTGACAACGCTTCAAACAATACTAAGGCGGCTGAAAAATTTATCGTTAAATATTCACCACCTTGTTTCGGGGATTTTTTTCATGTCCGATGTGTTGCACATATCATCGACTTGGTTGTTCAAATAGGTCTTGACAATGAAAACATTTGTGATGATTTAAAATACTTTAGACTTATGTTACAAGATGTCTTCAAAAGTGGTAAAAGAAGACATCTTGAATATAAGAACTATTGCAAGTCGGTTGAAAGAAAGTATTTGGGGCCGAATTGGGACGTTCCAACCCGTTGGAAGTCAACTTGTCATATGTTAAAGTGTGCTTTTGCCCAACGCCAAACTTTACAAGCTTTTCATAACAATCTTGTTGAAGAACGCGAGGCCGATATGTTTTCGGAAAGTGTTTGGGTCCAAGTCGGTTATTTGTTGGAGTATCTTGACGTGTTCAAAAAGTCAACAACAAAATTATCGGGAGTCTATTACCCTACTAGTTGTTGGGTTTTGCAAGAATTGTACTATATGTCTTGTGTTTTTAAAAGCTCTGCGGAGAAGAACAAACTCTTCAAGAATATTGTTGCGGTGATGAAAGAAAAATTCATAAAATATTTTGAAAACATACCGCCGGTCTTTACTTGTGCCGCCGCATTAAACCCCTATTGGAATGTTAATGGGGTTGAAACAACGATTGAGGAAATATTCGACAACTTAGGTATGCACGAGATCGACCCGAAGTTGTCGACGGAAGTGAAGGACAAGTTCAAGAAAAACCTTCAAGACCTTTATGACCATTATTTTCAAATGTATGGTCCAAGCACGAGATCGTCTTTTGTGAAAAAAACAACAACTAGTAGGCCGTGCAATGACCCACTTATAAACTTGATGAATGGGATTCGTGAATCGGCATCTAAGAGGCAAAGAGGAAACACACCAAGTAGCGAACTTGGTCGATATAGTGGAGCAAACTATGTTGAGGGCGCAACGGTCGACGAAATTCGCAATATTGATTTGTTGGCTTGGTGGAAAGGTAAACAAAACGAATTTCCCATTCTATCCGCCATGGCTCGTGATTTGCTTGCCGTACAAGCCTCAACGGTTGCTTCCGAATCGGTTTTTTCTCTTAGTGGGAGGGTGTTATCTATGCGAAGAACAAAACTAACTCCCGAGTCTCTAGAGGTTTGCATTTGCCTAAAGGACCATTTGGATGCGGTGGATCGTGTACAACACAAGGCGAACTTTGAAGACGAAATACCAATAGAGCGTCATATTCATGATGAGGAGGCGGAGGACGGGGTTTCTTCCGATAACGAAGACGAGGGTGAAGACGAGAATGAAGACGAAGAAGAGTTGTAATTATTTGTTTTGGTAAAATTATTTGTAACTTGTTTAACTAATATTTAGTTTTGATTTGTTTTATTATAATTACTTTTGTTACTTATGATTAATTTTTGTTACTTTTTTAATAACGACGAACATTTTATTTATTTAAAAAATAACTATTATAAACATTATTAAAACATAAACGATACTAAACATAACAACTAAAACATAAAAAACAAAGTCCGTCGTTTTAATCCGGGAATACTTATTTTTGGGTTGTAGAGCCGGACGACTCTCCCACTTCCGTTTTTTTAGCTTCCAAACTTCTTTTCTCTCGACAATACTTATTCGTATGTTTTCGTAATGTCGAGTTGGACCCTGCTTTAAGAAACTTCGAGCAATATTTGCAACGTGCCAACTCATGTGAGTCGGTCATGAGACACAAATCATAATGAACCCAAACATCGGGGCATCTTGTTGTTTCGATCGCCATAACAACGTCATCATTAGTTGCCATTTGTTGTCGGTTTAAGGTTAATTGTGGTTTGGAGTGTGTTTTATAGTTTTGGAAGTGGTTTAACAAGTACACAAACAAACCTTGCTATTTAGAGTAAAAAAATAACCTATTTATAGTTAAAAAACCGGTTCCAACGGTCAAAAACGGCTATATAGCCGTTGGAACCGGTTCCTAACGGCTATGATATTTAAATTTCAAAAAAAACCGGTGGAACCGGTTTTTACGTAAAAACCGGTTCCGGTTCATACCCTACCCGGTTCTTAAAAGTTAGCATATCTGGGCATCGGTTCGGGTCGGGAACCGAACCGGTTCTTGATTGGAACCGGTGCCATTTTACAATCCGGTGTGAAAAAACCGGTTTCAAACCGGTTCGGGTTTTCCAGTTGAACCCGATTTGTGCACCTCTACCTTGGTCGGTCATGCTATGGACCATCAACTTCACCATCATGCCCTTTGACAATGGCAGCACTTTGTACAGTTTATGGGCGGTTCTAGAAAGCGTATATTAATAAGATGTGCAGCCTTTCGTTTGGAAACATATGCTGATATATTGATCTATATGGTATGGATGGGTGTTACTCAACTCTCTAATAGCTAGCATACAAGTAACGACATGTTGAAAAAAGTTAAAATGTACTATATATGTGCGTGTTCAACCTTTTATATATAGAATCAAAGTGGATTGTATATTTAAAATATCCATGAGTATTATGTGTATATAATTTTCCTCCTAATGGTGTTAAAATCTGACCCTTTTCCGGCCGAATGTATTGCGTTGGTATTATTTTTATACAACAAATAACCGTGTTCAGTAAATCCTACATATAGCAAAAGTTATTGGTAGGATATGGGGAGGGTGCATGGCCGACTGGGTGGTCGATGGCCCTTGGCCCGACACTCCGCTAAGCTCGAATTATTATTTTTTATTTTTAAAATTGATATGTATTTTAATGAAAAACAATAGGTATATTCATTGTTTAAACTCAACTACATAATAACTAGCTTGGCTTATGTGCAAACTAACAAACGGGTATGACTCCCAACCAAAAGGTTGTAGGTTTTAGTATCATTAGACACATGTTTAAGTCTATTTATATATAATAGTTTTTACACAACCCAAAACGTAACCAAGTATGTCCATTTAAAAATTAAATTGTTTAAACTCAACAAAATACTCATATTACTTTAGGCCTAAAATATTTTTTGTCTTCTCGGAACCGGCCTGGGAGGGTGTGATGTGAACAAACCTTACCTCTATACATGAAGATAGAGAGACTGTTTCTAGAAAAAACCAATCAACTCCAAATCAGACAATATACAAACATACATATACCAATAACAAAACATAGTGTGAGGCGTGTCAAGGCATCTCCAATGTTATAAAGAGGTTTGAAACACAAACCACTTATCTCTTTCCTACTCAATTACTAACCCCACACAAACCCATCTTCTCTCCCCCCTCTCTCATCTCTTTTTCTTCAAAGAACCGTACAATGCAATTCCTTCAATCTCTCCTCCACTTGGCACACTTCTCCTCCACCTAGATCTTCTCTTTCCTTCAAATAGGACATGATATGCTTTGAAAATCTCCCATTAAAAATGCTCTCATAGTAAATACAAACAAAATAAATTATAAAAACAAAAAGACAATCACAAATCTACCTAAAATATTGGAGAATTTAAATCCTGAAGCTAAGACCCAAAAATGACATTCTCTAAAAGTCAACTTTAACACTGTCTTTGCACAAACTCTTATCATTGACCGTAACCTCACCTTGGTGCAACTATAGCAAATTCTGTTTAATTAGCTCCTTCCATGTCAATTTTGGTATTACTTTTATATATTTTAATATATATTTTTTTATTAATTTTCTGTTTTTACACTTATTATTATTGTTAATATTTTTGTTATTATTATTTGTTTACGTGTACATGTAACTATTTAGATCTCTTTGTGTATATGTTTGTATCTTTGTATGCATATGTATGTATGTGTGTATATTTACATATATGCATACATCACTACTAGAAAACTAGGTCATTTCCTACATCGGGCTTTTGTTAGGAAATTTGTAAAGAAATGACAATTACCAGCATATTCTAGACCAAATGATTTTATCGGAAATTAAGTTACGGAAAACTTTTTTACAAGCATTTTCTACCATATTTTTTGACCATTTTCCTACCAAAGTGTTTTGCCAAATTATTCCTACCAAAGTTTTTTGTGGCCATTTTTTACCAAAGATTTTCTAGGGCCAACTTTTCACCAATGTTTTTTGCGGTCAATTTCCTACAAAAGGATTTTACTACTAATTTCCTACCAAGTTTCTTTGCAACTAATTTCCTACAAAAATTGGGTTCAATTTTTCCGACCGAAATAGGTATTATATATTATATGATGACAAATTGACAATCACAATTTACGAAGTAACGAAACATTAATATATAGAAAACTAACTAGGGATCACTACTAACAATTCTACCAAACATTAGGCCATGTGTAGTGAATGAGCTACAATTAGGGGCGAATTATGACACGTGGTGCCCAGTCAGCATGGAGTGAAAATTTGTTTTTGAGTGTAATGATGTAAGGGTTACAAGTTGGGCCCACAGTGTCTTTTTTTATTAGGAAAATTGGATTTCAATAATCCAAACTATTAACCATTGGCCATCAATAATCTCTACTAACAATGTGACCGTTGATAATCCAAACTTTCAATGTTGTTACCAATAATAATCCCGCTCTAACAATTCATTAACTCCGTTAGTTATTTCCTTTTAAATTAGCGTGAAATTACCAAAATACCCTTACTAACAATCAAGATTGGCAGCCGATTCACTTAGGATTACCGGTAGGGGCCAGTATGGGTCTAACAAAAAATTGGCAGCCGATTTTAGATAAGTTATGGGTGAAATTGGGTATGGGAGACAAGACTCAGTTCTGGTTAGATTGATGGGCAGGTGATTTTCAGTTAAAAAACATGTTTCCTTCTTTGTTTGCTTTGGAAAAACACAAAGCAGTTTTGGTCAAAGATTGCTACTGCTCGGTTAATAACGAAACTAGATGGTTATGGAGGTGGAAAGTTGAACCTAAATCTCGCGAGCTCAAGGCACAAGTGATGAGATGTACTGAAGTGTTATCCTCGGTTATTATGTATACGTGCCCGGATACTTGGTTGTGGAAAGAAGGTTCGGGTAATGAATATATCTTCACAGTTAAAAGCTTAAGATGGGAGCTCGATAACGTAACGTACCCGGTGGTCGAGACAAACTTCTGGTTGAACTTGGTACCAATCAAGGTTAATTGTTTCATATGGAGATTATTACTTGATAGAATATCCACAAAAAAGGCATTATTAGTTAGAGGTATAAACTTGGGAGATGACATTTGTGCTCTTTGTGGGTTATTCTCTGAATCATCGGAACATTTAATGTTACATTGTCGTGTGGCCAAACGGATTTGGTCAATTATCCATAGCTGGGTTAAGGTACCAAGCCTGCCTGACTTTGATTCGGTGAAGGAGCTACTGGATTACCCGATGAAACTCAAAAGGAAAAAGGACGAATGCATGATAATACAAGCTATCTATATGGTGACGTGTTGGTTGATTTGGAAAACGAGGAATGGCAAAACATTCAAAAATATACCAATATTAGTGGACAAGGTGGCGATGGATATCAAAGCAGCCTCTTTCTTATGGGTCGTGAATCGGAGTCGAAGATCAAGTGTCGATTGGGAAGATTGGTACATGTTCAATTTTGTTAACTTTCCTATGTAATTGTTTGGTTGTTTTGCTTGTTTCTTCTTATTCTTGTTGTCACTTTGTATTGGCTATTGTAACTTACAAGTCGCCCTTTTTTGATTTTTATCATATTGGCCTTTCAAAACAAAAAATACAATCAAAAATATAATTAATAAAAAAACCTTAAAAAACCTAACACCACCGTAGATTTGCATTTGGTTGTCTTTACCAACCACAGTCACTTCTTCTCCTACGATACTTTTCCGGCGAGTGAAGGAAGGTACAAGCACCCTTATTTGTCTATCTCCTCTCAGCGGTGTTCGAGCTTTACACCACACCACTGCTAAGTTTGCCGTGTTTAGAAACAGACGGTTGCCGACGATTTACTTTACACCACCGCTCAGATCTCTCTGTCTCTACATCATTTTTTCCTAGATTCTTATCGGAAAGACAAGGGGGATGGTGGTTAATTGGAAAATGGCGGAGAACGAGACCGGGAGTGAGGGATTCGCCGATGTGGTCGTTGGAGTGTGGATCTACCGTGGCCGGAAAAACGAGGGGCGGTGGTGACTAGCTTCGGTGGTAATGGAGGGGTGTGTGTGGGGTTCAGATTTGTGTTCTGGTGTTTGTGATTCTAGTTGGAGATGGACAGGGGCGGCACTCAGATTTGTGTCGGCGGTTGAAGGTGGCCGGAAAACCCTTACTCCGGTTAATGAGGAAGAAGGGTGGATGGTTGTGGTTTTAGCTTTTGTTTTTAATTAGCTCTATTTTTATTTACAAATAGGGGAATTTTGGTTATTTCACAACAACTTAAAAGAAAATAACTAACGGAGTTAGTGAATTGTTAGAGCTGGATTGTTATTGGTAACAACATTGAAAGTTAGGATTATCATCGGTCACATTGTTAGTAGTGATTATTAGTGGCTAATACTTAATAGTTGGGATTATTGAAATCCAATTTTCCTTTTTATTATTTTCTTTTTATAATTAAACTAATCAAATAAAAATCAATTTATTAAAATAATGAAATAAAAATGCATTAAAATTAAAAAGAAATACAAAAAATACATAACTAAAAAAAATACATAAATAAAAATATAAAAAAAACATATAGCTCGGTTGGCGTACATGTTTAGGTTTAGGTCGGGAAATTGAAACGGATAGCTCGGTTGAGGTTCATCGGGTTTCGTTGTAAGTTCACGTTCGGTTGGTTTTGCGAACCATGGTGTTGACCGAAAGGAGGGAATGGGTGGTTCGGTTGGTTCGGGTTGTTTCTAGGATTCATTTTGCATATACATTTATATACACACACAACATATATACATATACATATACATATACCTATACATATACATATATATCACACAACATATATACATATACATATATATATACACACAACATATAATATAACATTATTATTATTTTTATTATTTCCCTCTCTCGTCGGCGACAACATCACCTCACCCCCGCCCCAAATCACCCAAATATCGCCCGGGGGGGGGGGGGGCGGTGTTTGCGCCGTTCCTCGCCCCATTTCGCCCCCAACCCCCGCCCACTACACATGGCCTTAATAAACCTAACTAATAATAATTCTCTAACGTTCCCCCCTTAGAATACTTATTAATCTAATTACCAAAATTCTATTTTCTCTCTCTTATTTAAGGAAACTAGATGGGTACCCGCGCGATGCAGCGGGGAATACGGACATTGGTAATTACATTATGGATTTATGGGTGTTCGTCGTTTCGTTTGTAACTGTGAAACCATTTATTGGTATATGTAGATTCATAGTTCTTATTTTAAACTTATTTTAATATCGAAGTACAAACGAAACGGAACCTAACCATTGTTAATGGATTTTGTTGGGTAATTTTCAACGGTTTAGTTTCAGATTTGGCGACCAAAAGCCGTTAATAATTGGCTTGGCTCATGGTTTAATTTAAGACCATTAAAACCGGACGACAAACGGCTATATGTAAAAAAAATTAACTGAAAAGAAACTATGACAATATCATACTCAAATTAAAGAGATTAAATGCTCGTTTTTATGGTGCAATTTTTAAAAAATAATATTAACGTATGAAAAAGTTATAACTGTTTAAAAATCGTTGGGGTATTTGGGTTAAAAATGAAATTATGAAGAATAAATAGTTAAAAGATAAAGGAACAAAGTTATAATTATTTCTTAAATTTGTAAAATATGATTAAAGTTAAAGGGACATTTTTGTAACTATTTTGGAAAATAATGAAAGGTGAGATTTAATGTTAAAATGACATATTTGTCCTCATTTTAGGTTGTATCATATGCTTGAATGTTTGTAATTCCCTTAAAAAACCACCGTCTTAATTTACCCATCTTTCCCTCATTATATATAGTATAGATTAAACAAAAATAATCAAATGAGAAATAATCTAATCCGTGGGTTATAATGAAGCTGATATAGTGTGTGGCCCATTATTTTGATGAAAATGATATTGATCTATATAAAGCCCAAATTGATAGGTGGTTAGAGCCCATACATGAAACTAGAGGTGTACAAAACCGGTTTTAAACCCAAACCGAACCGGTTTGGTCAACAACTGGTCAAAACCGGTTTGACTCAAACCGGTTCAGTTTATAAACCGGTTTCAAACATGTTTTTCTCAAACCATTTCGGTTTTAAAACCGGTTTGATATATTTGAAAGAGAACCGGTCTTGAAACTGAGGGTTTGGGTCGTTTGGAAACCGGTGGATGAAACCGGTTTTAAACCCAAACCGGTTCGGTTCAGTTTGCCTAAAACCGGTCCCAAACCGTTTTTTTTAACACCTCTACATGAAACCCTTAATGTGAAGTTCGACATGATTAGAGTTAAAGTTGCGCATACCCTAAATGACCCGAAATCATATAAAGGGTTTGCCCCAAAACTTTCTGCCCTACCGTTGTTGATATGTTTGCCCAAAAACTTTCTGCACTACCGTTGTTGATATTAGGTCCCCGAGATCGGGCGAGAGGAGCTGTTTCCGAAATTTCAGAAGACCCGAGCAAGTAGTAAAAATTAACCCTTGTTTTTTTCTTCTAAACAACAAATTTATTTGCACCTAAATTCTCCCCGATCTTGCACTTGTAAGGATTCAAACTTATCACCTTTATTTTAGAATGGTGGACGTCATACCACAAGACCATTAGGTCATGGTTTCAGAGATAGAAAAACATTTAAATAAGTCTTAATTTTAAATCATTAAACTAAACTCAATTGTTAAATCTTTTCAAATAATGTCTACAGACAGTGACCTATACAAGAGACAATGAAATAAAAACTGCTTTAAATTGGGACAAACCAACAACAAACTGCCAAACTACCATCATTTTATTTCTTTCATTTTGATTTTCTTTATAAACATGCCAAATGAAAGTCTTAACGTTTTTATAATTTACCACCATAATCATTGTGACTGATCATAAGCAAATCAACAACACCTAATCAGCGATCGAGATTCGAGTTCAAACCTAAAAGCTAACGCTTGGTGATAAGATAAGCGGTCGAGTCTATAAAACGTTGATCGAATCCCAAATTTGTTTAGTGATCAATGTAG
This sequence comes from Bidens hawaiensis, assembly GCF_021521415.1. NCBI lineage: Eukaryota > Viridiplantae > Streptophyta > Magnoliopsida > Asterales > Asteraceae > Bidens > Bidens hawaiensis. The sequence goes on along the minus strand of NW_027491823.1, from coordinate 723,871 downwards.
AAACATCATGTGGAATATGCAAATTATTGAATGTGCGAAATGTGTATCATAATAATATAAAGTGTATCATAATAATATAAGTTAATCAATATTGAAGTACAATTCCCGAAAAACCTCAGAGACAAAAACAAGACTAGATTGAAAAGAGGTAGATTTGTACATACACATGATGCTAGCTCCGGTATCGTCTTCGGGAGGAATGTTGCTTCAATGTATGGGTGGCAAAGCCAGTGGATGAGGTGGTGCATGAGTCGACTCGACCAATATAGACCAAAGTACATGCACATCTTCATATGGACATGATTTTACATCTTCGTACAATATGTATATCCCTCTACCTGAAAGTGCACGCTTACGGTTAACATTGTTAGTTGTTACATTAGAAAAAAAAAAAAACTCGCACGTTATAAGTATAATTCCCATTATGCGCATGCCAAATACATTACAAATGATGAACATTTAGGAATAAGTATTTACCAACCAACGATAATACTTTGTTAACAAAGTAACGCGAAAAAAGCGAATGAGTGCAAAAGAAGTGTAATAAGAACATACTCTTGTGGTGGGCAGAATGAAGTTTAACCCAAAGCTTCTTGAGTGGAGAGAAGAGGGATTGAAGCCACCCCATTAGTGGGAGAAGAAGAGAAATTGAAACCAAATGTTCATGGTTGGTGAAAGCAAGTGGTAGCTAAGAAGGGGTTGAGTTGAGGTTGCTTAGATTATGGTGAAGTTTTTTACTTAGAAAAATGCAATACTCATGGTGCATTTCCCTTGAAGGCCAATCATAAAAATTTGGTATTGGTGCAATGTCACTGTTACTCTCAAATACCCTTCAATTCCCTTTTCACTTTCTAGTAGAACAAGCCATCCTACCAATCTCTTAAAACCACATAAAAGCTTAAAATTGCCTTTTCTAGAAAACAAGAATATGTAAAATACCACCATGCATTACTTTCTTTTTTATTTCATACCGACAATCTAAAGTGATTTAGTTTGCTTTATTAGACAATGCGTAATGCTTATTGCTCCTTGAATAGCATTTTTCGTCATCATTATTTTTTTAGCAAAATATATGTGTAATGGTTAATGTTATTTCATGCATTACCACTTCAAGCCAAATATGACTTTATTGTTGAAACGGCAATGCCCTGATATAGATGGTCTTATTGTTAATTATATTACTGGCAATATATGTAGCGTTATGCTATTGTACAACGGACGCTTCACGTACAAATTAAGTCTTAAACATAAGTTGCATAATTATTAACATAGGTGGAATGATTATTTTATAAGTTGTGTAATCTTTGTTGTGTGATTTTATGTGCGTAACTAGTTAACTTCTGTATGTAATTATTTTACTTCATACGTAATTATTTTTTGTGTCGTCTTTACGTACATTTAATAAAAGAAAATCAAATATAAAAATAAATTAATGTGTCCCGACGATATGTCATCGGGAAAGACATTTACGAGGCGTCAATTGAATGCGGTAGTGACAAAGCTCCTAGGCCGGATGGTTTTAATTTTAGGTTCATTCGGTTTTTTTGGGAGTTGTTCGAGAAGGATTTTGCGGATATTCTTGATCATTTTCATAGTGTTAAAAGTTTTTGCTCGGGGGTTGGATCGTCTTTTATCACCTTAATTCCTAAGGTAAACAATCCGTCATCTTTGGGGGATTTTAGACCGATAAGTCTCATTGGTTGTATTTTAAAGACTGTGTCGAAGGTATTAGTGAATCGACTCAAAACGGTTATGAATAAGATTGTCTCAGAGCATCAGTCGGCTTTCTTATCCGGGAGATATATTCTTGATGGCCCTTTGGTGGCTAATGAGGTTATTGCGTGGGCTAAGAAGAGGGAGAGAAGAATTTTTATGTTCAAGATTGACTTCGATAAAGCCTATGATAATGTGAATTGGGAGTTCTTGTTGTCGGTTCTTTCTCAGATGGGTTTTCCTTCGGTCTGGTGTGATTGGATTAGTGGTATTTTGTTGGCGACCAGATCATCTGTTCTTGTTAATGGATCTCCTACATTCGAATTTGGGTGTCATAAAGGCATTCGTCAAGGTGACCCGCTATCGCCTTTTCTTTTTATTATTCTGATGGAGGCTTTTTCAGGTATGTTGAAACAAGCCTGTGATATAGGTGCGTTTCATGGTATTACTCTTCCTAATGAAGGTCTTACTTTATCCCATCTTTTTTATGCGGATGATGCTATGATTATGGGAGAGTGGTCTTCTTTTAATTTTGATAACTTGAAACGTATTCTTCGCATATTTTACTTGTGTTCGGGGCTAAAGATTAATCTCCATAAATCAGTGTTATTTGGAGTAGGTGTAGAAGATGGTGAGATCGAAATCCAAGCTGGTTTCATGGGTTGTAAGCCTGGTAGAATCCTGTTTTCTTATCTAGGGATTATGGTTGGCGCTAACATGAATAGGGTGGTTAATTGGGAACCGGTTGTGTCCAAGTTCAAGAAGAGGCTTTCTAAATGAAAAGTTAATTCGTTATCTATTTCCGGTCGGTTAACCCTTATTAAATCGGTGCTGGATAGTCTTCCCACTTATTATTTTTCGCTTTTTAAGGCACCCAAGAAGGTTATCAATGATTTAGAAGCTTTGATGAGAAGGTTCTTATGGGGTGGTTCGGATGAAGTGAGGAAGATGTCATGGGTGGCTTGGGAGGTAGTCACCAAACCTATAAAAGAAGGGGGTTTAGGTATCGCTCGTTTAGAGGTTAATAATCAAGCGCTGATTACTAAATGGCTTGGGAGATTTCTAAATGATCATCACGCGATGTGGAGAAGGGTAGTGTTGTCTATTCACGGGTTCTCGCGCGGTTGGGGGCTTGCTCCGGTTAATAACGGGGTTCCCGGGGTTTGGAAGAATTGTGTTATGTTTTGGAACAAATTTAAGGTTGATGGTGTGGGTTTTAATAGAGTGATCCGGGCCACAGTTGGGAATGGTCGCCAAGTTCGGTTTTGGATGGATTTGTGGTTGGGTTCGGCGCCGATTATGGACAAGTATCCGTCCTTATATGCGGTAGAAAAACATAAAAATGTCTTGTTAGCAGATCGGTTGGTGGTCACTGGATTCTCTCGTCGCATTGTGTGGGATTGGTTTAGAGCTCCTTGCTCCCAACAGGAGGTGATCGAGAAGCAAGAGTTGGAAGATCTCCTTCAAGGGGTGGTGATGGTTGACCGTGAAGATTCATGGTCTTGGGCAGTTGGTAGCTGCAAAGAGTTCGAGGTTTCGTCAATTAAAAGATGGATGGTGCGGTCCGTTGTGGATGCTGGGAGTTTCGGTTTTCAATGGAGCGATTGAGTCCCGAAAAAATGTAATATTTTTATGTGGAGGGCCGTTCTGGATAGTCTTCCAACCAAGGAGGCTTTAGCTAGACGTCATTTGCATTGTGATGATCATAGTTGCGCTTTATGTGAGAGTAATGAGGAATCGCTCGAGCACTTGTTAACCGGGTGTTTCATCTCTATGGCCGTTTGGAATGCGATTGGTTCATGGTGCAACATCCCTAGATCTTTTGTTTTCCATGTCAATGATTTGGTGGAAGTGCATAAGGTTGGTGGTGCGACGGGGAACAAGAGATTGATTATTCATGGCATTGTCATCATTACTTGTTGGAGGATTTGGCCGGCTAAGAATGAAAAGATTTTTTCAGGCAAGAACACTAAGGTGGTAGAAATGGTTGCGGATATAAAATCTTTGGGTTTTCTTTGGTACAAAAATAGATCTAAGATAGGGGTAGTGGATTGGAAAAGATGGTGTTTATTTGATGTAACGTGATTGTTGTTTTTGGTTTTTGGATTTCGGCGTCTTTCTCCGTCTTGGTGATAGTCGTTGGTTGTGTTTGTTTTTAATGAAAGTCAATTTTCAAAAAAAAAATTAAATTGTCTTCCTAAATACTAAAACAGGATCTTCTTCTTATAAATAGAACCTTAACACATGCATTTAACAAACACCCTATTCAACAACCAATAATGTCATCCTCAATACTTCCAACTACCTCACCCTTAACTTCCAAACCAACAACAAAGTTAACCAACACACCATTCATCTCAAACCGAACCTTGGCCATCAAGACTCGCACCAACCAAACCCACCGGTCCATAATATGCAACCATTCACCAGATAATAACCATAACCATAACAGTAACCATAGCCATCCCAAACTAATAATCCCCAACATAGACCGAAGAAACCTACTAGTCGGGCTCGGCGGCCTCTACACCGCGACCAACATGCCCGCGGCATTAGCCGATCCCATAACAACTCCAGACATCACATCAAGTTGCAAGGAAGCAAATTCTGGCATCAAGGATATAGAAAACGCGGTGAGAACACGAAAATGCTGCCCTCCTAGTACTAAAAAACCAATTAAATCGTTCGTGTTTCCAAACGAGAAAACTGTACGGGTTAGATGGCCCGCGCATAGCCGGTCCAAAGACCAAGTTGAAAAATATAAAAAAGCCATCCAAGCTATGCAGGATTTACCCGAAGACCACCCGCATAGCTTCCTCCAACAAGCCAAAATCCATTGCGCGTATTGCAATGGAGGCTATACACAAGTCGATAACGGGTTCCCGGATATCGATATCCAGATTCACAACTCGTGGCTCTTCTTTCCGTATCATCGTTGGTACCTTTACTTCTACGAAAGAATACTCGGAAAGTTGATTAACGATCCCACTTTCGCGTTACCTTACTGGAACTGGGACAACCCCGCGGGAATGACGATTCCCGAGATCTTTCATGACAACAAAACGGGCCCGCCAAACCCGTTATTTGACATTTACCGGGACGCGCGTCATCTCCCGCCACAAACCGTGGATTTGGACTTCGGTGGCGGGGAACGCGACACCACGCGTGAGATACAGATCGCGTGCAATTTGAGTACCATATACCGTGATTTGGTCAGAAACGGTGCGGATACGACAAGCTTCTTTGGGGGTAAATATGTAGCTGGGGATGCACCTGTTGCGAATGGTGATAAGTCGGTCGGGTCCGTGGAAGCCGGGTGTCATATCGCGATGCATAGATGGGTCGGTGACCCGACTCAGGCGAACTTTGAGGACATGGGTAATTTATACTCGTCCGGGTATGATCCGTTGTTCCGTGTGTCCTTTAATACCCAAATTTATGGAAAAATTTATACTACGCGCACCACTCGAATGTTGACCGTATGTGGACGTTATGGAAAAATTTGGGTATTAAAGGACACACGGAACTGACTGATCCGGATTGGTTAAACGCGTCGTATGTTTTCTATGACGAGAATGAAGAACTTGTACGCGTCTATAACAAAGACTGCTTCAAGATGGAAAATCTCAAGTACAAGTACCTTGAAGAGACGGGCGGGCCGTGGCTCAAGAGCCGGCCCGCCAGACGAAGTAAAAACTCACAAGCTGCATCGATCTCGACCGCAGATGTGAAAACAGTTGACCAGTTGAAGTTCCCCGTGACTCTAGACGCGGTTCTGAAGGTGCAGGTGAAGCGGCCAGCTGTGAACCGGAGTGCAGACGAGAAGGCGAAAGTAAATGAGGTTTTGTTGATAAATGGGATAAGATTTGATGGTGAGAAGTATGTGAAGTTTGATGTGTTTGTGAATGATAAGGTTAAAGAAGGTGAAGTTGTGACGCCGTGTGATCCAGAATACGCGGGTGGATTTGCACAGATTCCGCATAGTGGGATGAACAAAATGTTAATGTCGAGTGCAGCACGGTTCGGGCTAACAGAGTTGTTAGAAGATACAAACACAGAAGAAGACGAGTATGCGGTTGTGGCATTGGTGCCAAGGGTAGGGCGCGATGACCTCACCATTTCCGACATCAAGATAGAGCTGGTTCCAATTTAAGCAATTTAAATTCATTGCAAAAGTTTCAGTTTATTTGAATCCATATAGATAACCAAAACAAAAGCTACCATGTAACATATCTAAGCCCATTAACAACAATCATACAAGAATTAAAACCTGAAACAGGGATTATATGTCTAATATGCTTTCATGATTCAAAGCTCTACCCAAGAATCTACACTTATCTTTTTTCTGTTTTACATGTATACCAGCACACACCTTAAAAACACACTAAGCCCACGTGATCTCGGGTGTACTAGACCTACCTTGAGCCTCTGCCAGAGAAACCGCCATGGCTAGCATCATTTTCTCTTCAAAGCTCTCGGGAACTATGCTCCCGGTATCAACGTAACCGTTTTCCACCTCATACTGTTGAGCGTATTGACCTCGGTTTACATAATCATCATCGTTATCATTAATATCATCATTTACTGTCCTCAAATTATTATCATACCCGTATCCAGTTTCAGCGGACTCTTCTGAATTATCAAGTGATAATAACTGTGTTTGTGTATGGTCATGATGCGAGTTGTATGTTGATGGATTTACAGTGTCGTAATTAGTTGATGATTCATCTGTTTGCTGGCGTTCAGCTAGGGCGGCTATGGCACATGCAAGTCCACCGGAAGGTGATGAGGATGAAGCTGAGGATGAGGCTTGTGGGGCCATGGATGCTAACACACGAACTTCGGTTGCGTATTTCGCTAATTGGGCGGAATTGCCATGGTTAGGGTTATGGTATTTTTGCTTTTGTTTGTGTTTGTGCTTTTGCTTGTGCTTGTTGTTCTCCTGCATAATCACCAATAATAATGAACGATTGAACACAACTAAGATCTTAAAATGAATATATGTTAAATAGTATAAAATGTACGCGTGAATGTAAATAATCAAAAATTTGTTAAAAGTAAAGTCTTTTAGTACCTGAAAAGACAACCAGATTGCTTCCATGAGCATTATGTTTTCAGGATCAAGATCAAACTCATCATCTCTGCATTCACACCACACATATGACATACCATAAATATTATTAAGTATTTAGATTTTAGACTACTTTTGACTTTTATCCTACCGTCGTGTCTGAAAACTGCTAAACTTACAAAACACACCAATTTTTTTTCTTTTTGATTGCAAAACGAGCGGGTAGGGTAACGGCTCAGAACGATTAGGGTCAGAATAGGTTCGGGTCAAAACTGGTCGATTTAATAAAGATATGAAATGGATAAAGAATGAAAAAGATAGCAAGATCATGTCTCAATCATCAAAATCAAAGTAACAATTGGCCAAATCAAGTGCTGCAAACTGTAACAGGTATATATTAAATGTTACAAGGAAATGGATAACAACAGATAATCAAGTTCATGAGAAACATGATATCATTATATATTCCATAGTTTCATTTAACTGATAATATATTACTCATGAACTTGATTATTTATTGTCACCCATTATTTTGTAGCACTCGATCATACAATCTGCTACAGCTTGCAGGACCTAATTTTGTCATTTGTACTTGTGTTTCGGTTAATTCCATAACGATCTCAAGTCATTATCGCCTATTGATGTCAATGACTTTGATGTTGATGGATTGAGACAAGATAGCTGTTATATCTTTGATAACTTAGCCATTTGTTACAATTTTTCAAATCGACCCATTTTTACCCATAACCCGACCTGACCTAGGGCCCGTTTTGCCAGGTCTTCTATATATTATAGGTGAAATATATATCAAGTAATAACACCGATTTTCAGAGTATGGACACGACATGTATCATGGGAAAGAGAATAAAACAGCTCAAATATACTCTAAAATTCAACACACAATTTTAACATAAACAGATATAAACAAAATTCTCACACCTGTTCGAATGGGTAACTATTGAGGGATTTGGAACAGAATCAATGTCCTCACTTTCAGAAGAAGATGCTGCTGCTGCACATATAAAAACTTATTTACTAAACTGAAACATAATAAATCGCAAAATTTTAACAAAATACCAATTTATACTACAAAATTTTAAAATTATACCTGCTCCAGAAAAACATTCAACATCACTTGGGTCAATAACCCTGCTTGAAGAACTCATATCTTGCCTTTTCACCATTCTTTCCTCTTCTTCTTGAATTTCTTGTTGTCTCATTCTTATTTTTGCTTCTATCACCCTTTGTTCTTCCTAAAATAAACCCAAAATAATATATTAAAAAAAGTACAAAACAAGTAAAAATTAACCATCTTGCACGAGTTTAGCGCTTACAATTTGCTCCCGACCCTTTTCCTCTTTACTCTTCACACCTCTATATTCAACCGCATAGTTCAAAGTTTTACAAAACGGACATCTTAGTATTGTCAAGAAAACATTAACAAGATAACATAAACATATCATTTCATTTCCACTCTTCCCAAATCACAAAACAAAAGGATACTGCGTAGGGCGCGTAGAATTCGGCGTCTTCATCTGCAAAAAACACTCTGTTTGAAAAACAAATATGTTAAAATATATTCATACCATTCCCATATAAACATTCACAAACAAATTCTAACGCGCGATAAATATTATTTACCCGTGCAAATGCCTTTCGTACAACACCTTGATCTATTTAAACTTGGATAATACTGAAAAAAATCATAAATTCAATAATTAAAATTTTGCATATTTAAATCAACACTAATAAACTAATTATCAACTAATTCAATAACTAACAACCATTATTAACCAATAAAATCAAAGAAAACCACAAACCAAGAAGCAAATAGGGCATTCTTCAAGATCACAACTGCAATCATCATCTCCAGGAAAACAAGGTGCAAGCTTTGAATCAAGTATAAGCTTCCGAATCTTCTTATGATCTACATCTTTGTGCTGATACAACCCTTGAGGCCTTGTATACTTTTCATCCACCACTTGTCTTCTTCTACCCAACTTATTACCCATTATTCCAAAACCCCCAATTTACAAAACCCTAATTTCAAAATCCAACATTTACAACAATACAAGTTCTTGATTGAAGCTTATAAAGAAATGAAAAGTGTGTGTTTGTGTTTAGGTGAGGTGGATATTATTATTATTATTATTATTATTATAGATATAATTATAAGGTGGGTCTAGGGTATGAAGATCGAGAGATATGTAGAGATGAAGAGGAGACATGATCAGAACTTTCTTTACTTATCAATACTATATATAATATATAATGTATGTGGGATTTATAAAATTTAATACATAACTTACAATGAAAAAGAAAAATTTAGTCTTTTAAAGGATAAATATCACGTGCAACTTCAAATCATTAAACATATTTACAATTTTGTTCCTTTAACTTTAAGCATCTTTTATAAATTTAAACATTCATTATAACTTTGACCCTTAATCTTTTATCTATATAAACATTTTATTTTCACTTTTAACCCAACTTCCCCCACTGAATTTAAACGCATAACTTTTTTATACGTTAATATTTTTTATAACGGATTGCACCATAAAAACGAGCTATCTTTAATTTGAGTATCATATTCTTATAGTTTTTCAGTTAAAAAAACAACATTTTACATATGGGTGTTTGACTTTGCGGTATGGTTTTGATGGTTTTTAAATTACACTGTGAGCCAAACTCTAAGTAACATTTTTTTGTCGTCGAAAACCGAAACCACTCCGTTGAAAATTGAAATCGGCTGGCCAAAAGCTAAAGAAAAAAATCAATCATGAAATTAAACCAATGTCCGGTTTTAACGGTTTCATACCGAACAATGAACACACGTAAACTTGTAATGAGATTACCAAAGTTTGGGTTTCCCGCTGCATCACGCGGGCACCCGTCTAGTATATACTTTATATACGCGCGTGCGTTGGTGTGAGTAGGTGTTGTTTTAGAACCGGACCAGACAACGACCCGGGTAGTCAGACTGAGAACTGGTTAGATAAACGAGTAGTTACTGATAATTGTTGATTGGTTTACGTTACTAAAGCGATAAAGGTTATGCTAGTGTACTTTAACCGTCGGGTGTTAAAGTACGGTTATGTTATTATGTAACGTATGCTTTATAATGTCGGTTGGTTTGAGTAAAGTATGCTTGTATTTTGGCTATGGAAAGGATTGGTTTACATTACTAAAGAGATAAAGGTTATGCTAGTGTACTTTAACCGTTGGGTGTTAAAGTGCGGTTATGTTAATATGTAACGTATGCTTTATCGTGTCGGTTGGTTTGGGTGACGTATGTTTGCATTATGGGTATGAAAATGATTGGTTTACGTTACTAAAGAGATAAAGGTTGTGCTAGTGTACTTTAACCGTAGGGTGTTAAAGTACGGTTATGTTATTATGTAACGTATGCTTCATCGTGTCGGTTGGTTTGAGACTTTGAGTAACGTATGCTTGTATTTCGGGTATGAAAAGATAATGTGTTGTGTTAAAGTAGTGTTGTGTTTGAGTACGCTATTACTGTTACGGTTACTAAAACAGCTGCCGTAACCATTGAAAACATTCTCACAACCATTAATGATTTTCCTCTACTGGCGCTAATTGTTAGGGATGGATTTATATTTAATTAAGTGGAGAACAACCCACCACTACATATATCTTTAGAAACACCAAAGAGTTCATGGTCTAGTAGTATCATAAAGTTGAATAAAACTGTGTTTTTAAAAGATTGTCATTTACTATAATTAAAAAAAATACTGTAATAATAGAGTGCGGGAGTTGTCTTTGAAAAAATGTAAAAGGTGTAAATAAAAGTTTAGGACGATCCGACTTTTCAAACCAAGAAATAGTTGCATATCAAGTTCTTGCCGTTAAAAAACATATTTGATTAGTTATCATTAACTGGTTTTCGTATTCAAAAAATCTCACACAAATATATTTGTCATTATGAAATATCAAATTACCATTATGTCATTGACAACATCATGTCGTATTGTTTTTAGTAATCTTTAACACCCGCCTCATCGTGTCATATTGTTTTTAGTAATGTTTGTGAATTTGGTACCCAAAAAAGTAACGTGTTCTAAAAAAAGTTATCAAGTTTATTATTGTTATTCTATTTCTACTAAAGTTAGAATAAGACAACAAGTATATTATTTTTACCGCCATTGATGTGGTTAAATTTAACCAGAAGATAATGAAGATTAAGAAGCCAAGTAAAGAATCAAAAGAGTTTAAATTGCCCACGCGCCCTCTTTTGATGCGTGTGTTGCAGGCTCCCTTTGCTTTCTCCACACAATTACTTGATTCTTCCATCTTTTATTCTTCCATCTTCCTCCATTTCCGGTTTTATTATTATACTATAAAACTATAATATTTCAACTTTTAAACAAAGTTTAAGATATACTTGTACCTGATTTTGATTAATAGAATGAATCATTTTGTACGTTTGGTGAATAATTACTATGACTCCTTTTACTTTTAGGAAATAAGTTTTATTAAAAGGTGATATCAGAGTTTTTGAGTTTTTTTTTAATAAACACTTCTTGTAGTAACATTTCAAAAGTAGAAATGAGACTATTGATATTTTATTTATGAAAATATTCTCTGTCATGTTATCTTTTTTCAGGGTGTGTATAGTGCCGTTTTAGGATAAAACCGACCCAAATCCAAAGTTTCTTATTTTGTTTTTTCAAAAATGTTCGGTTTCCGTTTTTTTTTTGGGTTAGGTTTGGGTTTGGATTCGGTTTTTTGGTTTTGTTAATTGGGTATGATTTTTTTAAAAAATAAAATAAATAAATAATATAATATTATTGTACATTTTTATCTAGAATATTATGAGCTAATAAAAGATACTTAGGTTTAAAATTATTTAATTTATTATAAATCAACAAAACATAATGCTTTACGTGAAAAACAAAACAAATTTCAAAGTTTATAAAACATAATCGATTCAAAATTATTTTTTCGGTTTGGTTCATTTTTTCACAAAAGAGAAAACCGAACCAAAACCAATACTTCAGTTTTTACTAAAAAAAACAAAACTGAACTGTTGGTTTCTAATTCGATTAGTTTTTTTAGTCGGTTTTTCGATTCATGCCACACCCTTATCTTTTTCTAACTACAACTAAACGTACACAATGAAACACCTTAATATAAATAAAAGCTTTCGCTTTCAACTTTGAGCTAGGGGTGTTCAACGAATCGAATTTCGAATATTCGAATTTATTCGAATCGAATTATTCGAATTCTGAAATTTTAAAGCTGGATTCGAATTCGAAATATATTCGACGAATTCGATTCGAATTCAAAATAACTAATTCGAAATTCGATTCGATTCGAAAATGAAGCTCGAATCGAATTCGAATCAATTCGAATTCAGTTAAAAAATATATATTTCAATTTCAAAACCATTATACGTTTGAGTTTTTTAACAACAAAAAGTACAAGTCTATAAAGTAAATAAATACTTTAAAGTTATCAATGTTGAATACATTAATTATTAACCAAAATGATAAACTTTCTAACTTTAATTTCTATAACTCAAAAGATTTATGTAGTTTATCTTTTCATAAGTATGTACATATATAATAAAAATAAAATGTATAATTTGAATTCGAATTTCGAATCGAATACGAATTTATAATCATAAATTCGTATTCGATTCAAAATTTGATTACTAAAATCGAGTTCGAACATAATCGAATTCGAATGACTGAAAATCGAATTCGAACCATCAAATCCGAATGCGAGTCGAATCGAATTTCGAGTTATTCGAGCCCGATTCGAATACTGAACACCCCTACTTTGAGCTCCGTCTTAATTCGTAACTAACTAGTTTTGTAATAATCATTGCGTCCAAACATTAAGACAAGTTTTAGATAAAACTCAAATGTTAGTATTATAAAATAGAGACATGTCTTTTTGTCATTTATTTTTTTATATAAGTATATTATCTTACACGTCAACATAAAGTGTTTCATATAGATCATTTAATAATGGAAATTGCCGTTCAAAAACAAGTTTTAATAATGTGAAATTTGTTCAAACACGTACACATTTGTTGGTGTATATTCAAGTTTAAGCCCGAGTTGACACTTGCTTACATTGTGAACAATGTTAATTGGTTAATTTTGTGTACATGTACTTGCATATTTTGCTCGTGGGATAACTTTTAGTTGTAAGTATTTCTGGTGTGGAATTTATCAATTTTTGACGTATTTAGTTTAGTATATCAGTATAATATTAATTATAATAATAATTATTATTTAATTAATTGTTAAACATATGTTTGGGTTAGGGTTTATCAATTATCTTATTGGTGTATTTAGTATAGTCTATTACGAGGCGTACATTGCTTCTGTACTAAATAAGCCAAACACTACTATTTCCCTTAATTGTGAAACACTGAAACTTACCAATACACGACGACCCAAGATCATCATTGTAGTTTATGCTTTACGTGTGTGGAATACCATCCTTTTTTATTTCATTTATTCCTTTTGTTTTGTTTTGATTTCATCAACTCTTTTAATTAAATGATTTTTATTGGTTTATTATTAGATGTGTGCATATTTTCTGTCTTCCTTTTACCTCCTTAAAGAAAGTAATGTGTAATTTAATTATTTAAATACACGACGTGCTTGCATGAACCAAATTGCTTTGATGTAAAATCTAGATATTGGCATTGCATATCTAATGCATGCATATAAATGTGGGGATTCTGAATTTTAGAATGCTTCTTCGTCATCTATTGACAAGCTAATATGCTATTTTTAGATTTCTTTCAGTGTAATGCGTTTCAACAAGTCGAAGTTAGTTAAGTGGATAACAAAGAATATATTTGTGAGGCCCCACCGCAAATGTCTGTAGTCCGTGTCTTTTGTCATTATCTTTATTAATGCTATTAACGTTTTCTAGCAACTTATCTCCCACTCTACACTTTTGTAGTCTCTTGTATATCATTTAGGATATATAATATGTTGGTATAGTCCTTTAGGACGTGTTCGTTTCACGAAATGAAATGGATTGGAATTGAAATTTGCATAGGATTTAGAATTTGAAGGAATTGGATTTGGAATACGAACATTCCAATAGGAATTGGAATTGGGGGGGAAATTCAAATACATTCTTAATGTGTTCGTTTGACAATTGAATAGACATCAAGTTTTTTTTTTCTTTTACAATGACACCGGCGAAAACATTTTAGCTTTTTTAGATTTTTTGTTTTTTATTTATATTTTTCGTTATGATTTTTTTATAATTTTTTTTTTTGAGTTTTTTTTATGGGTTTTCTATTAAGATTAAAAACCCCTCAAAAAATATTCAAAAATATTAATAAAAAATCATAACTCAAAATATAAATTAAAAACAAAAAATCTAAAAAAACTAAAATGTTTTGTTCGTTGTCCTCGTTAAAAAAAAAACCTCGAGATAAGATTCCAATGAATTTTATTGAATTCATCCACATTTTGAAAGGATTTGAAATCCCTATATTTAAAGGAATTTGAAGGATTTGAATTCCAATTCCAATTCCAATTCTTTGAACCGAACACACCACAATGGAATTAAGATTTCAATTCTAACGAAACGAACACGTCATGTCATGGGATTTAATTCCAATTCCTTTGAATTCCCACGAATTCCGTGAAACGAACATGCCCTTAGAGTAATGGAACGAGCGATAGAATGAAACAAACGATAAACTTTAATGGGCAATAAATTAAATAGACAAGGGCGACTTTAGGGTGTGCAACATTTGCCATTTCAAAGGGCTCATGTTGGATAGGGGCCCAATAATATTTTATAAATAGGTAATAGTAACTAGGAGTACAAAACCAGTTTAGTCAAAGCCTTGATAAATAGGTTCAGTTTATAAACCAGTTTAGGAGCAAGAGAGGTCGACCTGGTCCATATCGGTTCAGTTTATAACCGGCTTCCTCAAATGAGTTTGGTTGCTCAAAAGGAGAACCGGTACTAAAACCAGCGGTTTGGGTGAAACCGGGTTTTTTACACCTCTAGTATTAACTTGTAATTAAAAAAATTGATGGAGGTGATGGGCTGCTAAATTTGGGCTATGCTAGTTAGACTTCAAGCTTTCAAAGTGGAATTGAATATGGGCCTAAATAAATTTAACCGATTATTTAAGCATTTAAACAATATTTTTCAGCTAAACCCATTTACTCAAACTACACCCATTATGGGCCATTTTTTCTAGTTGCATAAGGCCCCGAAAATTTGGTACTCTCAGGGTCGGCCTGGAAATAGATTATTATTCAATAATTTACCATTCCGACACTCTCCATGCATTATTTTACTATAAACAACATAATAATATTCAGTAATTTTTTATATAACAATTCATATAAAATATAATATCTTCATGATCATATACTGTTACGTTTGGATTTTAAGGCCGGTATCGTAAACTCCAAGGCAAGTATGTATTTAAATTTTTTATCCTAAGAATTTGTTTCCTGTTTGTAGTAAACAAATCAAAAGATAATATTAAATCATATAATAATAATAATAATTGATTAATAGTTGTAACACGCTAGCTAGCCTTAGCGTTAGAATAGAAAAACACAAGGAAAACACAAGGGTATAACTCTGGAAACACCGCCCCCCTCCAAGTTATGCCAACTTTATGACTACACTTGTTTTTTATACAAAACCATAACTCTAGAAAAGTGAGGGGAAGCTTTTTGGCATTGTGTGTTTTGAGATACTATACAATCAATCGAAGGGACAACCTAACCCGAAGTAGGGAACAGCGAGCATCAAGCGTTAGGCATCGGTAAAAGAGGTTGGCATCGACTAAGTGACCCTAGCCTCGTGCGAGCAGGAAGGTTGGCTAGAGATTTCTTGTAAAAACACTAGCCCTACTCAGCCATTTTTTCATCTGTGAATTGTTAATGAACCCATCTCATTCGTCGACTCCTAGCCAAGCCAGGGAATCTACGACCGATTGTCAAAAAATCTCGGACTGGGCGCCACGTGGCGCATAACCCCTGGATGTGGAGCTTTACGACTACACATGGTCTAAATCAATCGTTCCATGCTGATAAATTTTGAGAGGATAATAATTAACATGATATAATATAAGTCTGATTGCTATTAAAATAAACATAGTTTGCAACATTTGGCTACATGTAATTTGATGTTAAGAAAGTGAAGTGATTAGTTATAATCACAACACAAAGAAACAATCTAATGAAAAAGGTAAATTGGATTTTAATAATTCCAACTTAATGTCATTGGCGATAATAATCTCAACTGAGAACATTCCCGCTGGTGGTCCCAACTTTTAACAAAAAATTTACTCTTATTGGACACCCGTTAAAAAACCGCCATTAAGTTTTATCCGAATTTCAAACTAATGTTTTAGAGTTTTTGATCGGAAGAATGCGGGTCGATTGATGCAAAATTTATCTCGAAACGGTGCTATAAACAGCTTAACTTTTGCTAACCGAAAGTTCAAACACCTAAATTTTGTTAACCGGAAGTTCAACCTATCATGCATGATATTCCTTTTTATGGAAAAAAATCATTGAAAATCAATGTACGTGAACGAAAATGGTTATGAAAAAGTTTTTGAAATGCACCGAGTGCATTTAGCTTTAGATTAGAAACTAAATTTGTATCCATAATTATAAATTAAACTTCACTAAACAGTAAATATATATAATCCCAATATTTGCAATATGTTCTATCACCACCTGTAAATTTTTATCCTGTTCTTATTAATTAATGATAATATTCTTTCTCTGAATGTATATTGTTTGTAATTTACAGGAAAATAAACAAACTGAGAAGCATAGATCGATAAAATTCAGAATTGAAGAATAATGAAGTACTAGAAGTTAATGTCATGTTCACATTCATTATTTTTTAATACAACATTAATCTAATGAGAAATTTTTATAGATATATTATCAAAATTTACAATAAATATAAAACATTTTATAAAAAATGAAATACATGCATGGATATACAAATATGTGATCTAACTAAAAAATTTAATCAACACAAAATTGATACATTTCATCTATGGTAGGCAGCTCAAGTAACAACTTATCAAGGTCTCTAAATGACATCCCTTTTTTCAACATCGGTGAACTCATACCATCACCACCACCACCGGCTCCGCTAACATTACTGCCACCGCGTGATAAGTTTTTGTTTAAAGAGATGGCGGGGTCGGGTGAATCTTTTCCGGTTAGATGTTGAACCACGGACTTAAAGTTCATAGCATCGGTCTCAACATACTCGGTGTTGATTATCACCACTTTAACGGGGTTTCCACTTCTTGATTTAGACATTGATTCTCTCGATCGATCGATTGAACCCGAGTTATGTAGAAATATTAAAGGAAGTGTAGATGAAAAGGGTGCAAAATATGATCAGAAGAAGCTTTTATACAAAAGGATGATGGAAGTGAATATAACTATGTGTGGTGTTTGGTTTATATAGGAATGGGTCGAGGACCACCTTTTGGATGACTCGAGGTTCTTCGTAAAGTCAATTGTGATACTTTCCTTCAACAATCCCTCAGTTCCAAATTTTCACCTTTTAATTACTATTTTTTACATTTTTGGCCCATTATTTTAAATTGTTGGAGATAGTGGTGGCGTAAACAAAACAAGAGCTTAATTAAGCCTAACTCAGTAACTCATGTAATTTAAAAGAACTTAAGTTTAAGCTAGCTTGTTTTAAGCTTTATGTCTAATTATAGCTCAAGTTCTGCTCATTAAAGGTATTTTAAGTTTTAATTTAGCCTGAGACTCGGCTAACGTATTTTTTTATTAAATAACTATTTATTTATATAAGCATAAAATTCTTATGATAAATTTATAATGAAAGTGTTATATATATGAAAATATATATTATTCGGTTGTTTTTTCTTGATTCTATATGTACGTAATAATATTTATTATGTATTTAAAAAAGTTACATTTATTGCATTTATATAAATAATGAGTTTGGTTAGCCTTGCCAACCTATTCGAGTTTGGGCTTTTGCTCTTTTATAAAACGAGCTTCAGTTTTGACTTGATCTTGTGCTCGACCTTGTTTAAGCGCAACTTAATATTCAAACTTTTAGCATTATAATATCGAGTATCTCAAGAGCGGCATGACTCGGATACATGCATTATATGCCTATCCTTCATTTCAAATTTCTGTTTAATAGAGGCTTGTTCTTTAACCTAAAATTCATAAACTAAATAAATTTTACCCTTAAAACCAAGGTTGCAAAAGTCGCTAGGCGGACCATAGGCAGCCAACAGGGGAGTTGAGAGTATTCGGCCTTAGTCGGAGAGTATTCAGGGATGACTCACTGAGAACTCGGCCTAGGCGGGGATTACTCGTTGAGTACTCAGAGCCTAAGCGCGATTTTTACAACCATACTTAAAACAAAAACTTAAAGCTTAAACGTTTTGATAGAAATGAAATGGTTTCGGTTCAAAATAGAAAACAAAATTGTAAAAGCCAATTAATCCTCAAACTGATTATAATATAAGGACTAAATGTGTAAAGTGAGTTAAAAGAATATGACCGTTATTGTTGAAAAACAAAGCAGTCTAGAAGGACCAAGCAACCTTATAGAATATGGATGTGGTCAAGCCACGATATCAAAAACCATGGTCCCTCGAACCTTCATACGTACGAACTTCACCAATCACCATCGTACCCACTTGCATTATATGCCATAATTGCTATTCAAATCTATCTTAATCAAATAAATCACGCGATATTACTAAGACTAAATATCATATGTACGGTCAATTTGAACGTACAAACTTCACTTCTCTGATTTTTTTTTACTTTAGTAGCACGTTTAGAAAGTTAGAACATACATCAATCAACCCCGAGGTGCCATTCTGTCAAGAGGGCCCCGCAAGGCTGTAACCCTTTGAAAATCGATGATCACCAAAAGTACAAGTGACAGGGAAGTGATAGGGTCTGAGAATGTTAAAATATGATAATTTGTTTTTTTAAAAGTAGAGTGTAGTGGAGTATAAATTGTGGGTGTTTTCAGTCCGTTTAAGGTTCACCGGAAATTGATAGATCTTGCATAATTTGCGTCTACTCGTGATGACCATAGTACATAGCCGGCAGTCCGGCACCACTAACCGTCACCATTGTTACTTGTTGCCGTCTTTGATATCTGTGTCATCAAATTATGCTTCCAACATTTTTCTAAAAACCGTCATATTCTTATTAAAAATGGTTTGATGAGTTTAAAACTGGTCGGACTGAAAGAATAGTTGACACGTGGCTTGATATTTTATTGGCTTAGAATACAAGTGACTAGGATTTATAAAACGGGCATACCTATAATTTTATAGCATTTTTATGATTTTTGACTTCCATTAACATTTTTATAATTAAAGTGGAAGGTTAAATTGGACATATTAACATTTTTATAATTAAAGTGGAAGGTTAAATTGGACAATTTTAGGATTTTTCACCTTCTTAACATATATGTCATATTTCTTAATTTAGTAAGGTATTAGACTATTACTGGTGAAAAATGATTTATTTAATTTGTGATTGGTACAGTTGGATTTAAAAATAATACTTGACCTTGATGCTTTTAATGACCAAAAAGTCTCCTTAGAATCGGTTACGCAAAGTAACGTAGAACCAAGATTTTCTTGGTATTTTCTTATATAGATCACTTTAAAATTATCAATAAATATATAAATAATGTTTTGCAGCATGTACAGACCGACAAACGAGAATCTTCCATGGACTTAATGAAATCATCATTTTCCAGAATCATGCATGGGAAGACTAGATCTAAAAAGCTTTCACATTTTGTTTAGTTAAAAATATATCACAATTTTAATATTTTCATCACAACAACGATGAATAACAGTGCATGTTGATTTGGAAGAAAAACTCATATGTTGTCTCTTTGTTTGAATACATTGTTACACTTCCGGAAAAACAACCTTTTGCCAATGAAAAGTTAACCAAAGGATTATCGGCTATAGAATTTGTCAAGAAGCACTAGCAGTCATGGCCATCTTGAGAATTCAGGTGCAGGGCCGACTTCGAAAAGACGAAAAACATTTTGGGTCAAAGGCGAACTTTTTTTGGGCCTTAAGTAAAAGAAACATTTTGTTGGGTTTAAACAATTTAATTATAAATGAGTTTATTTGATTATGATTTAAGTTGTGTAAAAAACTTTTGTATAAAAATAAGCTTAAAATTGTCTCAAATAAGACTAGAATTTACAATCTTTTGGTTAGATGTCATACCCCTTTACCATTAGACCAAACTAATGGTTATGTAATTGTGTTAAAACATTGATTATACACATGTTTTTGATAAAAATACATATAATTTTTATTTGAAAATTTTTTTTTGAGCCTAGCGGGGTGTCGGGCCTGTGGCCGTCGACTACCCTGCCATGCCTCAAAGACGGCCCTGTTCAGGTGCTACGTATGGTCGCACACCAAAACTTGCTACAGGATGGCCTTGCCAGCAGATTGCCAACGGGTCAAGGAAAAAAAATAACTATGACTGTTACTTTTTGTCTAGCTGTAACATTTTTTAAACATGAATAACTTTTGTATACTTTATAATTATAATTATCTTGTTTTTTCAAAATATACCACAAAAGATAAGTTTGTTTTCTTTTTAAGTTGGGTATAGTATTAACATAAGTTTTTTTTTCAATAACCGTCATTGAATTTCGAAACATTGATAAACTAGTACATGGGGAACCATATATACGTTTTGTCTAACTGCATCACTTCTGCTGTAAGCATTGCGTCTAAACCATACAACAACGTGTCGGCCACCATGCCTTCGCTACCTTATGTTTGTTCGTCTTATTTGACGCATTTACTGGAAGTTTCTCTTCTCACAGTCTCACCGTTTGTGTCATTTTAATCCTTTTAATGTGTCTATATATTAATATGTGTGTATGAAAGATATATCAAAGGGAAAGTTCTATGAAGGTCCGTTTGTGGTAATCAGTTTACTTTTGTCCACATCCAAGTTGTTTGCTGACTTTAATTCTAAACAGGAGGGCAAGTCAAATCTCTAACTTGCCTAATTAGCTTCTTCAATAACTTTGACTTTGAAGGGAACCATGTTGAACAAGATACCTCCAAATTTTTATTATAAATTTTGTGAAAAACCTAACCGATACCAATATGGGTACGGGGTTTTTATGGTTTTTGATAGATGTAGAACATGTGTTGTTATCCTTTCGGACATATCACAACTTTATTCATTTATATGGTTTTCTAATCAATGGAAAATAGTCAAATACATGTCGATATTCTTTCGAACATTCCACAATTATAATTCTTATTTTTTCTTTTGGTTGCTATATTGAGTGTCAGTGTTGTATCTATAGTGTAACAAAACGAAGCGATACCGGTCGAAACCAGACTCAGCTGCATCGAGAATTCCACTGGTTCTTATTAATACAATACAATATTAGTGTAGATGATACTTTTAGAGTTCCGGTTGAATTACTTATAGTTAATTTATCAAATATGAAAATAATTTCTTTAATGTTTTGTTTTGAGTTTTATTATAAAAGGAAGTCATGGAAATGAAATAATCTACTTTACCACTTTATTTTACAATTGGGTAAAACTTATTTAAAAGTTAGTCATGGTACCTTTTTATCTGTTCGTAATTAGAATTTTCAAAAGATAAAAGGCAAAAGAGGAGAAACTGAACTACAATTCTTAAGTGCATAATTAAAAAAATATATATATAGAAACAAAATCACAATGGTTTAAAATATTACTAAAAATGGGAAAAAAAGCCTTTAAATAATCGATTTTTTAATGAAAATCTTTAGCAAATGTGTTGAACCTATTCACACAATCGTTTTCTCTTTTAAGGGAAATTTGGATCACTTGCCACAAATTCGTATTTGAAATCCCAAATTTTAGTCATTTAATTTTTCAATAACAAAAAACAACTTAATCAACACTTCAATAGTGTTCTAGTTTACGTATATGTAACTAGAGGCGCACAAAAATCCCGAACCCGAAACCGGACCCAAAAAGAAAAAACGGAACCGGTTTTTTTACCCGGGTTTTTAATACCCGAACCCGTACCTGACCCTACCCGTAGGGTACCAAAAAGGGTATACATTTTAGTACCAAAACCCATACCCGGACCAGACCCGATTTGTACCAGTAATACCCGAAAACCGAAACCGGTTCCATACCCGGAACCGGGTTTTCAAATACCCGAGAAATACCTGAAAACTATCCGAAAAATACCCCTAATAGGTGCAACCCCTTAAAAATCCAATCTATATCCGAAAATAGGGTTTTCCAATCTGGAAATAGGGTATTCAAATACCCAGTTTTAGAATACCCGATCCGAATCCGATACATATGGTATGGTTTTTAGAGAGAATACTCGGACCCAAACCCGACCCGGGTATTACCAATGTCTGATTTTCCAATACCCGGTTATACCCGAACCCAGTTTCATACAGTATTTGAAAAACCCAATTTGTGCCCCTATGTAACCCAATTATTCATGTGAGAAAGCGTTGTTAATGTACAAGAATGGAAAAGCCGAGGCCCACCACCCCAACACTATATCTGTGTGCTCCAAGCCCATCACCAAAATTCATTATGTAGTCCAGAGTTGATTAGCGAATGATATTTTTTGCTGCATATACTGATATACATACATTAATTTTAACCAAATCAAGACTAGCTGTAAACACAGATAATTCGTAAGATCAAGCTTACGCTAATGTACCATAGTTGTGGTTATGTTCATAATCGTTCAGTTCTTTTACATGCCCAACAATGTCATTCATACAATCATACCTACCACCCGTGATAACAAATACGTGTAAAAAATGTTGTCGGACCAAAGTAAAAAAACAAAAGGATACATATTTTTATCTTAAAACAATTTAAAGATATTATATAGAATTTTATATAGAGTAGTAGTTCTTGTCCTTGTTTACAGGCGGGAACCACGTGCATCCCTCATTTCCAAAATGAGCATTTTGAGCCTCTGTGGTTGTTGGGCGGGATCAACTTGCGTCCATCCCTATAACGTGGTGTCAGTATATTCCGTTTCTAATTTAATGTAATAGGGGTATTTTTGTCTTTTCACCCTTCCAGTGAAAATCCCAACCCTTCAAACCTTTGATTGTTTTCACTCAAACCATTTGTGATTGTATTTCATCCCACCTCCATCTCACTGCCATCACTCCATCCTAAACTCCATTGCCGCTTCCGCCATTATTAACACTATCATAACCCACCGCCGCTATTAAACACCACCGATCATAACCTCCACCACTCACCACCGCTGTTAAACATTATAATATTTTTTTTTTAAATTTGAGGTGAGATAGACAAAGGACGCAATTGGAAGTCATTTAATTGTTTTTTAAACAAAAACTAAACAGACGGACACTAATCTTGCTCGACAAGCACAGGGGCTCAAAATGCTCATTTTTAAAAAAAGAGAGGCACAAGTGGTTCCCGTCTATATACTACATGAATGTAAATTGCCATTGTTAGTATCAGCTTTAGGATATTGGACCCTAGAAACACGGCCTAGTCTCTTAACCCAAATACACTATATGTTGTTTTCTTCGTTGTACTTTCTCCTATTTTGAATATATTTGTATGAGTGAGTTTTTTGTTGAGCAGTTAGTTAAAACTGTTAATTGCATTCTGCAGCCAAACATGATATATGGAAACCAAAAAATGAAAAAAAAAAAATAAAATAAAAAGGTTTTCAACTATGGGAAATGTCATCCTACAGGTTCATTATGCTTCAAAATGCCGGAAAAGGGAATAAAAATATCTGCTAATTCATAATTACCATATATAAAGTTTCATCACCACATCATGGATGCATGGGTGCATATGTTAACGGATATTTGATCAGTTGGTTGGTAGAGAGCGAGCCACCCGATCCTTCAATGGCGTCTTTGAAGGACTCACCCTTCAAGAATTAACAAATGATGTTTGTTAAGCGAGTCACTGCAATGCAAAATCTTAAAATAATCAACAAACTATACATATTAATATTAACTTGATTGGCCGGGTTCCAAGATTCTGCCCAGAGCAATCCAATGCCGTAACCGCACTCTCCGCCTTGAAATTGTTCAAAATATTAACAAAACCATCATCAAGAAAACTCAAATGATACACATCATGAATTAAGATTTGGTTATATAATTATAATCATTGGTATGGTAGCAAAGTAAACTTTCATATTACAATTACCTTATAATAATTAGAATTAACCATAACAGTATTTTTTTAGTTTCGTTACCTATCTTCCAAAGCACAACCTCGCGCCCTTGACACGACAATATAATCGTCATCTAGCACTTGGTCTAAATAATATTTTTGACCCTTACAGTGTTTATTTTCTCCTTGTACGTGCCTGATTAGCACTTATTGAGTTATTGAGCATATGTTTTTAAAAAAATTACTTTAAAAGATAATCTGCAAAACGAAGAATGAGAAAATCCGGCGCAACAAATTGATATACGCACTTGTAACATCCAAAAATTTTAAATAATAATAATACTTTATATTGATCTTGTACAACGGGAAAGTTTACTTGAGTTAATAAAGAAATAATAAAATATTAAAGATGGAAAGATAGTAGGCTAATTAAATGGAATTAATCATGCACTAAAAAGGAAAGATGGGCCTTAGGTCCATGGGCTTAAGCAGTGGCGAAGCTTGGGCTGAGACACCGGGGGGCCGAGCTCAAAATATATACAAAATTTCACAAACGAGAAAGGGGGGGGGACTCAAATTTTCGATCGAAAAGGGCTAAACTTACACTACGTATAAAAATTTTCGGCCGAAAACGGGTAAATTTACACTACTGCGCAAAAAAACAGGAGGCCGGGGCCACCCCGGGCCTCAATGAAGCGTCGCCCTTGGGCTTAAGGGAGTATAAATACCCCTTAAACCCTAATCCTTTCCATTTCCATCCATATTATCCATCTTATTCTCTACACACCTTAAAACACACACCTAAACGCCTTCTTACGGCCGCGAGCTAGAGGAAGGAATTCAAGACTCGAATCAAGCCAAATATAGATAGATCTTCATTATACAAGATAGATACAAGATCATAGTTCATAAATAAGCTAACCCGAAGCCTAAAAAACGCTTAAAGGTACGTGCTTTAACCTTAAAGGTTACGTTTTTATGAACGGTTTGTCATGAAACTTAACCCTAGAGTAGATCGGGTCTAGATGTTTCATAAAAATGCAAACTTGATGTTAAAGATGAACTCAATCAACTTGTTACCTAAAGACCTAGTTAAAACGGGTTTGAAATTGATAAAGGTTTAAACTTTATACCTAAAATGGAGTTGAATCTCGTTAAGGAAATGCTAACGGGTGTAAAACGGTTAGGGTGAGTAGAAAGGGTGGTTAAAGTTCATGAAATGAACCATAAAACCGTTAACTGGGCTAGGTAAAAGTTATAAAAATAGAAAGATGAGCTGAACACACCCAACCTTAGGGTTCTCGGCCAAGACTGAGGGTTCTCGACCAAATACGGGATTTCAGTCAACACAAGATCTCGGTCAACACGAGATCTCGGTCAAACAGGGAATTTCGGTCAAGAATGGGTTCTCGGCCAATATGCTCTACCAAGAGTTCTCGGCCACTTGGTTTTTGAATGGTTTGGGCCTGAGTCTAGCTGGGTCCAGACAGTGGACAGTTGGGCCTAAATTAACTAAGCCCATATGGTGCTAAGCCCACATTCCAAGTTAAAACAAAGTTAGCCCATTATCATGAACCAAACAAACAAGCCCAACTTATAAAGTACGTTGGTTAGCTAAAATACCAACTTAATCAATTATACGGTTAAATAACAAACACATATATATATATAACAGTTAGCCGTGCACAATTAAGGAAGGGGATAATGATTAACGGCGAACGCAACAGGATCCAGGTGAGTTTCTAGCCCCACTTCCTTGTTATGTTTTCGGGGCTGTGTGCATACTCGATGTGATTTGTTAATACACTTACCTTAAGTGGTAAGTGTATGTCTTATATGATTTTTGTATGAGTGAATGTTTAATGATGTGTGAACGATCTTCGGATATTGCATGCATCGTTAAGGGATAGTTTGAAGATATGATTGATGTATATATGATATATAAATGATGTATGTACGTATGGAAACTATAATTATGAATGTAGAGTGTTAGTTGTATTTAGTTATAATTAGGGTTTTAGCCCATGTAGTTGGTTAAAGCCCATGGGCCTTTTATGGGTTGAAAGCTAGGGTTTGTTTGTGTATAAATAGATGTAGTTGTCTTTGTATTATTCACACATTCAAGTAATAAACATTACTTTCACTACAACCATCTTCTTCTTTACATGGTATCAGAGCCACGGCTCTCGATCCAAACCCTAGCCGCAATCTGACCCGAACCTGAGTCTGACCAGCCGTCACCAGCAGCCTTCAGATCTGAAACAAGCTCCTGCCTTGTTGTTCTGTCCTGTCACGAAATCCTTTTTTTTCGACCGTGAAAGTACTGTTCACCGACGAGCACTGTCCACGTTGGAATCACTGTTCACTGTTCAGACCGGAAGTTACTGTTCAGACCGGAAATTTGTTCACGCCGGAAGTCAATGTTCACTGCCGAAAGTTACTGTTCGTTTTGCCGGAATTTCTGTTCACTGCCGGAAAGTTACTGTTCGCTGCCGGAATTTACTGTTCACGACGAGTAACTGTTTACGCCGGAATCTGTTCCCGCCCTCCACCCGCACTTGTTACTGTTCACAGTCAATTTTCAGTTTCATGTATCACTATGGACGAAAATAAATACATGTATACATTTACTAAAGAGGAGCATGATCTTATTCAACGGTTTCTTACCTCCCAGTTGCCTCATCCTCAAACCAGCTCGGCACATTCAGGTAAACCTTCTAGCCTTGACTTATCATGGGTGATTGATTCTGGAGCCACACATAACATGACTGGGAATCGGGGTATTTTTTCTAGTCTTCAAAATGTTTCCCATGCACCGGTACGTCTTGCCGATGGATCTTCATGTCCCGTTCTCGGCATAGGATCCATCAGTAACTCGGAAAACCTAAAACTGTCTTCTATCCTATTTGTTCCTAAATTTCCTACCAGTCTTTGTTCAGTGAGTCAGATTACCAAACAAAACAACTGCTCTGTGACCTTTTACCCAACTCACTACGTTTTTCATGAACTAGGAACAAACCGGGTAATTGGTACTGGTTTTGAATCAGGAGGTGTCTATCGTATATCCCCGTTTTCGCATCCTGTAGAAAACTTATGTGATTCCACTGTCAGGGAGGCTCACTGTCGGTTAGGTCATCCCTCTACAGCGGTTCTGAGGCAAATGCGACCAGATTTACCACTTTCGTCTTTTAAATTTCATTGTGAGTCGTGTCAACTTGGTAAACATACCAGGCGTCCCTACCCCCCTACGGTGCCCAATCGAGTCAGTTCTTGTTTCGAACTGTTGCATTCTGATGTATGGGTCCTTGCCCTATCAAATCTACGTTGGGTTTTGAATATTTTATTACCTTTATTGATGACTATTCTCGCACTACTTGAGTTTATTTGTTGAAATCTCGTAGTGAGGTATTTTCCATATTTCGAGAATTTAATGTTTATGTTCAAAACCAATTTAACACCACCATTAAAACTTTACGATCTGATAATGCTAAAGAATATTTTTCCACCGACTTTTCTTCATACTTAAAAACCAACGGCATTATTCATGAATCATCGTGTGCTTATACATCTCAACAAAATGGTGTGTCCGAACGCAAAAATCGTCACATATTGGATGTTGCTCGCACAATCATGATCCAATCACGTGTTCCTCATCGTTTTTGGGGAGATGCCGTTCTCACTACCACATATCTGATTAACCGCATACCCTCAACCGTTCTTCATGGTAAAACACCGTTTTCTGTACTATTTCCCAACGATGATCCATTTCCTCTCGCACCTAAAGTATTTGGTTGCTTCGCCTATGTTCATAACCATCGTGCGAAAACCATCAAACTTGATCCCCGAGCCATTCGTTGTGTCTTTCTTGGTTACTCACGGGTTCAAAAAGGGTATCGATGCTATAGCCCATCACTTCACCGATACTTTACTAGTGCCGATGTCACTTTTCATGAGTCTCCTTACTTTCCCGAGTGTTCCACTCCTGTTTCTGACCCGTTTCCCGACCTCGATATACCCACATCTCCCTTCCTCCCCACCATTCCTGTGTCGATTCCCTCTACCGATCCAATCTCTGCTGATTCTGACCCACCGACAGAACCTCCGCCACTGCTTTTCACATATGCTAGGTGAGGTAAGGGTCAAATATCAGACACTTGATTCACATTTAGGCCACAACCCCGAAATACCCTCAGATCCTCCGTCTGCATCCGAACAATCTACACCTCTCACTGATACATCCTTACTCGATCCGACACCTTTACCAGAAGCTACCCCTGATACACCCGTTTATGATCCTCCTGGTGCACCACTACCCGATATACCTATTTCTTTTCGCAAATAACCCCGGAAATGCACTCGTTACCCAATTCAGGACTATGTTGCCTACACCCACCTATCTCCTGAATCTCATGCGTACACCACTACTCTTGATTCCTACCCGATTCCCAAAAATGTGACGAGCGCTCTCGCTCACCCAGGATGGCGAAAGGCTATGGAAGACGAAATTGGGGCTTTAAAGTCCAATCATACATGGGATCTTGAAACACTTCCTAAAGGGAAGGGTATTGTTTGTTGTCGTTGGATGTTTACGGTTAAACTACACCCGGACGGCTCCTTACACCGCTTGAAGGCTCGGTTGGTCGCAAAAGGGTATTCTCAGGCATATGGCATTGATTATGATGAAACCTTCTCGCCAGTTGCTAAAATGTCATCTGTCCGTATTTGTATTGCTCTTGCTGCCATTAATCATTGGCCGCTCCACCAGCTTGATGTCAAGAACGCCTTTCTTAATGGTGTTCTTGAGGAAGAGGTATATATGGAGCAGCCACCAGGGTTCGTTGTTGAGGAGAAGGCCTCGAAAGTTTGCAGACTACGTCGTTCTCCATATGGTCTTAAACAGTCTCCCAGGGCATGGTTTGGTCGATTCTCTAGTGTTATGGGACAGTTTGGGATGACTCGGAGTGCCTACGATCACTCTGTCTTCTTTAGACACCAGAAAGGAAAGAGGATTATCGTAGTTGTTTATGTGGATGACATTATAATCACAGGTGATGACGAGGTCGGGATCACCGAACTCAAGCAGTTTCTTCAGTCACAGTTTCAGGTCAGCGACTTAGGTCGATTGAGGTATTTCCTTGGCATAGAAGTTTCTCGCTCTCCACAAGGAATACTTCTCTCCCAACGAAAGTATGTCCTTGATATGTTGACTGAATGTGGCTTACTGGGTTGTAAACCTGTTGATACCCCAATGCTTCCTACAAAGAAACTCCTCCCAAAGGAAGGAGATCCAATGAAAGATCCTGAGCGATACAGACGGTTGGTTGGTAAACTTAATTATTTAACCGTCACACGACAGGATATCTCCTTTACTGTTAGTATTCTGAGCCAATTTATGGCTGCGCCATACACAGGTCACTGGGATGCTGCCATTTGTGTCTTAAGATATCTTAAAACCTCACCTGGTTTGGGTATATTATACTCTGATCAGGGTCATTGTCGTGTGGGTGCCTTCACGGAAGAAGGAGATGGTCGGATATCAGGGTTCTCAGATGAAGATTGGGCAGGTTGTTCGATTTCTCGACGATCTACCACCGGATATTGTGTGTTTGTTGGAGGAAATCTTGTATCATGGAAGAGTAAGAAGCAACACACGGTTTCCCGGTCGAGTGCCGAATCGAAGTATAGAGCCATGGCAGATGTAACATCAGAGATGACATGGGTACGTCGTCTTCTCATAGAACTCGGGGTTGTTTCTAATGACTTGATGCGGTTATACTGTGATAGTCAATCAGCCATTCACATAGCCAAGAATCAAGTATTTCATGAGAGGACAAAACATATTGAGGTCGACTGCCACCTTATCAGAGATCGAGTAGTAGGCACACAAACTGATCCTCCATCCATTCAACCAGTTCATATGAAGACAAATTTTCAGCTAGCAGACATTCTAACTAAACCGCTCCGGAAAGCTCAGATAGATTTTATTTGTAACAAGTTGGGCATGATTAACATCTATGCTCCAACTTGAGGAGGAGTGTTAGTTGTATTTAGTTATAATTAGGGTTTTAGCCCATGCAGTTGGTTAAAGCCCATGGCCCTTTTATGGGTTGAAAGCTAGGGTTTGTTTGTGTATAAATAGATGTAGTTGTCTTTGTATTATTCACACATTCAAGTAATAAACATTACTTTCACTACAACCATCTTCTTCTTTACATAGAGAAAGGTATGGAAGGTATGGTTAGAAAGGGAACGGACCTAACAATATCTGCGAATGTAGGGAACGGACCCTAATAATATCCGCGAATGTAGGGAACAACCCTAATAATATCTGCGAATGTTTTAGGACAAGGTATATGTATATGTGTATGTATAAAAGGAAAGAAGGAAAAGGATGATAGTATGATCGTACGAAGAAAGGTAAAGAATTATGTATGTATATATACCTTCGGGTGCGTATATAAGAATGTGTATAGATGTATTGTATATTACTTAATTAACTAGAACTCACTCAACGTAGCTGACTTTTAGTATGCACGCAGGTGAGTAGGATGAGGCAGCTCGCATGAGGGGGACACATGGCATTGAATAAGAGGCTGGCATCGGAAGACTCAAGACGTCTATGTTTAATGTTGTTTACTTGAAAGACAAGTTGTTGTTTAAGACAAGTTTGGATTGTTATGAAATGTTTTATGAAAGTTTTTATATTCCGCGAATGTTTTTATTAACTCTGATATTTAGAACTATGTGAATGAGTAAATCCAACGTTCAAACGTGAGGCACCGGTAACGGGGCCTTACAGCACTTTTAAGCATTACAGAATTAATGTGTGTATGCGCATGTATCTTTCTCTATAACTATAAGTGAAAAAATGTTATTAATGTAAGTAATCGATACATGTTTATCAGAGCCGCTTGTCGCAGCGTATTCTTTTTCTAACTTTTAAATACAATTATAAAAATATTAGTAAAACTAGAGCAAAGATTAGAAGAATATACAGATGTTTATTTTATGAATAAGTATGGTAAACAAATGAAATACAATTAGCCATGTATACAAGGAGCAACCATTACGATAGCATGATAAACCAATATTCAAGTATATCCTATACAGTAATATATAGTATCAAACAAGGATATTCATAAATACACTAAATATACATACAAAAAAAACACTTAATCAGTAATTATATAAAAAACTATGGCATGGTAGCATCATATATTTCTATCTACATGCAAGGAGTTCATATAATGTTTCAAAAGTTGTATGCATGTGACTATATGATAAATTGAAGACACTGATGGGTTTATTTCAACCTTGTTTTTGTCAAATAAGAGTTCGGAGCCAACTAGTAAACAATAGGTGTTTACGCTACATTTAAACTTGACTTAGCAAGAAAACCTGTTTTTTATAGAAAAAATAGCAGTGGAAAAGTCCTGATGAGTTACTAAGTTTCCGATAAAAAAAACATGTTGAGTGGCTGAGTCAAGTCTAAATGCATCTTAAAAGCGACCATTGTTAACTAATGGTCTCTGAACTTTTATTTGACAAAAACGAGGTTGAAGCAGACCTAGCAATGGCTACAATAGTGCTACGTAGAATCATGGACATACAACTATTTGGAACATTATATAAAACTCTTTACGTGTAGATAAAAATAAATTATGATTACATACAAATGTACAATAATTCAAATGATTGAATAAAAGTCATTTTATAAATATAATTCACTGTGATTTTCAATATCTTTGTTTGATTGTATATATAGTTATAGATATACTTGGACCTTTGATCATTATGCTATTGCAATTAATATTTGTAGATCGAATAGGTATTCTCTAAGTATATATAGCAAA
Source organism: Bidens hawaiensis (assembly GCF_021521415.1). NCBI lineage: Eukaryota > Viridiplantae > Streptophyta > Magnoliopsida > Asterales > Asteraceae > Bidens > Bidens hawaiensis. Next base: position 692,025 of record NW_027491823.1, on the reverse strand, counting down.
GCAAATTGTATCCATCTTTTCTTGTATATTCTTCTCATCCTTACTCAAGTTGTATTAATATATTTATAATTGTATTAAAAACTACAAAACAAATATGCTATAACAAATGTATGTTATAAACATGTACAAATTACTTAGATTGATAAAAAGAAAAAAAAATAAAGACACATTAAGGATTATAACAGTTTTTTGACACTTATAATTATAAAGGAATACAAGCGCATACACACATTAAATTTGTTGTTATACTTAAAAGTGTACATATCAATTTGAAACACCATATTTTTCCATGCTTCATCTTGCAGATTTTTTTAAAAGTATACTGAAATTAAAACTTATGCAAAGCTATTTCTACTTTAATAAAAGTTATTGTGATTACAAAAATTACAACTAAATTAGCAATTTTACAGTTTAAGTGGTTTCATGCATTTAGAATAAATTTCAACTCAGGCATTCAGATATTGGCATCTGTATGGTATTATAGGTGATAACACCTCATTACCCGAACCCGTTTGCCCAAAACCGAATGTTTGTGTGTGTGTATCGTATAACCTTAAAGTATAGAATAAATAGCATGTTGAAGTTATTAGAAACAAGAAATTATAAAAATTATAAAATTATTAAAAGCATAGTTGAAATTTTTATATTTCAAATCGTTTTAACGTTACTTCTAAATTCGAATAATGCTCATCCCAACGGATAATTTTTAAGCACATGAGACAATAAGCAGGTATACCCGAGTATTTATAACGGGTAAGGGACATATACGGGCCAGGTACACAATAACACGAGACTCCTAGAAAATACTGAAAGGCTATTAAAAACTTACCGTCATAAACTCAACAAAAGCAATTCGCGACTGAACATGGTCCCCCAAAATCTTGATGTGAGAAACCTTCATAACAAGGAACATACTTAAGTTAGCAGCATTCAAAAAATATACAACCCGCAACAAAAAAAGGTTCTTGTAAATTAAAAAGAAATTGAACGCGATCCTAACCTCGCCACATCTTGCTTTAAAAAAGTACTTGACTTCATCTTGAGAAAGCTGCAAAGAAAAAAAAAGATTTATCTATCTTAAATAAGCAAAAAGAACTCATTTAATTAAAAGGATTGTTACAAAAAAATGGAAATTTTTTAAAAAGCTTCAACCTTTTTGTCAATATTTGTACAGTAGACTGTCCTTGCACGTATCTCCTTCTCATCTTCTGACTAGATTTTAAATCAACAAAATTACAGATCAATAATTATTAATAAACGGTGGAATCTTTAAATATCTACAAAATATATATATATCATTAATTTGATTCATACTTTGGGAAGTAAAGTTGGATTGACAGGAAGAATTGCAGTTTTCGAAGGCAAAACCTTAACTTGAGAGAACCCCAACATTATGCCACTAAGATTAAGAGCTGATCTTGCAGAATCTGCCATCATTAAATATAAAAGTCAACACAGTCATAGTTACCGACACGTCGGTTAAAATGCCATACATACTCTCATCAGCAAATTCCACGAACGCAAAGCGGAGACGTGAATGCGGATCACCACAAACTCGACATTCCAAAACCTTCGTAATGACATACAAAATATTAAATATTCAAACAATCAATTGTAAATTAATTTAAAACTACTAAAACAAAATTTAATAAAGCGAAATGAGTTACTTGTCCATAGGTACTAAACAGAGCAACAAGTCGATCTTCGGTGATCTAAAAACAGAAAGAAATAACTAAATTAAGAAAAATGATTTAAATGACTTTCATTGACTAGAAGAAGTAGACGAGTATGATGATTCTTACTCACATTACGATCAATGTCGGACACATATACGGTTCGTTTAATTCTATCTTGACTTTGTGCTTTGGAAGCTCTCTCATTCAACCGCTTTCTCCCACGGCTAGTATGCTTACTTCTCCTCTAACAATATTGTAAAAAAAATTAAAAAAAATAGAAAACAGAACTTGCAACTCGAAAGTTTAATGTGGCTAATAACAATGATCAAGAATTTGACATATTAATAATCTTGGGGCAGCAAATTGAAATTGTGTGTTTGCTAGTTGTATGGTAAGAAAAGAGTATAATGAGAATAATAATAACATTAATCTAATTTTGTTTGCTCAAAGATATAAGCTTTAAACTAGTTAAACAATCCCTAATAGTAATAATGATAGAAGAAAATCTGATGAAATTGAATCCGAAAGTTTAAAGAAGATACCCTGCTGCGATTATTATTATTATTATTATTAGGGTGCCCATTAATATTATTCGAATCCGGATGATAAGCGTTTAACAAAATTGGGGCAAAGAAATCGAAGGGATTGTATAATGAGATGGAAGAGTCATCAGCCGTAGGATTCAAGTTAAAATTGGAGAACATGTCTTGCAGATTCACTTCATCATCATCATCATCATCATCAGCCGCCGTTGCTGCTGCTGCTGAAGATTCGCCGGATAATTCAGCCATGGACTCAAAATCGAAGAAAGTGAGATTGAAATTCACAGAAACCCAAGGAAATTGCAGAAATAGGGTTTATGATCAGAAGACGATGATGATGGGTTCATTTGTGATACTACACAAATGGCAGTAATTAATATGTTTCTTTGATATTATTGTTTTTAGTCAGGGGTTTTCTAAGGATATCCACAATTTTTCTAAAAAAAAAGAAACTCATTATACGTCTCGTATAGGGTATACGAGGAGAATTGAGTCCCATATATAACTCGTATAGCTCTTATACCGGGCGTATAGGGGTATATGTGTGTCCCTAATATGACCTTAAGTTAAACGTATATTGGACGGTGAGCTTGTGTAAAGTGATAATGGAGAGACACATTGTTTCATGTGAATCAGATTTTGATTCATGTAACACTATCATTCGGTTTTGGTAGCATAGAATTATGATTGGAGACTATGCCAGTAGGTGACATTCACTAATTGGATTATTGTTATGACTTCAGACGAGTGTTCACGAGCGTTGGCTTTAGTTGAGAGTTTTCCCCGGATCAAGAAGCGAGTGTATCCGATGTGATGAATTTAGTCAGTAGTCTATTTAAAGGATTCGTTAGCCGTTCAAAAAAGTTATTATAAAATGAGTAAAATGCTATTACAATTAGCAAAACATATAAATTAAAAAGAAATATAAAATTAAGAATGCAAGTAGGACCCGCTTTTTATATAAAAGTTTCTGTCTCCATCGATATCTTTGTAAAACTAACAATCTCCGGAAACGTAGAGTCCAACAACTCTACTAAACCAGCCGCTACCACCACACTCCTAAAGGAAATGTTAATCGCTTAAATCCATGTACAAAGACGATGAACAAAAGTCAACATTTTCATGATTACATGCGCGATGAAAAGAACTTTCATGCTAAGGAATCAAAAGGGATGTTTGCAGTTAAAGAAGCTGATTATCTAAGGTCACTTTAACACCTTCCAACATCTCCCAACCATTCGATGTCACAAAAGATGCATCAACTATCGTAACAGGAGTAGTCTTTCGCAAAATGATCGATGAATTGCTTTCCATAGCAAGAAAATATGCCTAATAATGCAGCCATCGTCAGCTATGTTAAAGCTCTTTTTCCTAACATAGTCAATAATAAAATTGTCGTCAAGACCTAATCGATCAAAAGTTCAACATATCTATCAATCAAAAGGAACTTTAAACCTACACCATCTAAAGTAATTCAAATACTAGAACAATATAAATGGAAGATTTAGTGGGAAACAAAAACTAATGTGCTTCAACTTCGAGATATTTCACAAAACGATGAAAGAAAGGAGGTCATTGGTGCTCTCAGTTGAACCAAAGACCCAACTTTGTTTGCAATCTCAAGGCTCGACACTATGATATTTTCTTGGTCATATATCAGAAATTACGAAGAGGGATTTATTAGGAAGTACCACCCAGTATTTCAACAAGTTAAATACCCGATCCATAAATCAAACGGAGCCACTTTCAACGCCCTCACATGCCTGGAGCGATATTTCTCTAGATTTTATTACTCATATGTTGTAACAAACGGGTAAGTTTTCAAAATAGGCCCAATTCATTGCTTTACCATCGAAACCAGATCAATAACTTAGACTACTATTTTTATACAAAACAACTATAAGTTTCATGGGATTCCAAATACAATTTTCACATTTTGCAACTCAGTCTTTCTAAGCTGCTTTGGAGAGAAATATTCAAAGAACTTGATACAAAGTTGCATTATTCATCAACCTACCAATCAGATGATCAGGCGCTAGTTATAAATCAATGTGTTCATAAATACCTTGACGATTTTGCTAGTGATGAACCGAAAATTTTGGTAAAAGTATTTGCATTTAGCTTAAGTATAATAACTTACTGAAAAGTTAAAAAAAAAAACCATTTTAATTAATATTTTTGAAGTTATTTATTTTAATATTTTTTTTATTTTTATCTATCAACACAGGTATAAAATATAAAAAAATCATAATCACAAAGACAACCAATTACTTGCCAGTAGACCAATAAGCTTTATTTCAATTGGTATTGGAAGAGAAGTGAAGATTTAGGCTGGAAGACACAATGCCTCAAGTTCGAATATGATCTCAACTGGATTTTAACGCAGTGGGTTTTCGAGCGACGGGTTTTCCCCGAACAAGAGATAGAGATGATGGGCTCGAGCTACCTAGTATTTTATGCGATTGGGTGTATGAGGTCGCTTTTACCATTAGATTATCTCAAATAACCAGATTTTATTTATCGATAGTCGATAGTAAAATAAATTATCTGCCTCTAGATATTATTTCGGTTTGATTTATTTATTAAGATTAGTGGAAAATAAAATGGAACTTTTGGAAGGAAGCATGGACGAAACTGCTAATGACAAAGATATATATATATATATATTATGAACACCGACACTTTTGTGTGTATGACACATTTTCATTATTGTTTATGAACACTGACACTTTTGTGTGTATGACACATTTTCATTATTGTCACCAAATTATTAACTCTTGTCCCCTCCTCCCAATAGTATATAGAACAGTTCTTTTGATATTATAAATACCATGTATCTTGATAGATTTAAGACATCAGTAAAAAAGTTCATATTCTTATATTTTTCTTATTCCATTGTTTTCTTGTTAACTCCAAGTCTCATATATTACTCTTATAAGCTTGTTATAGTTAGGGCTAATATTATAACACGTTATCAGCACGAGCCGCTTATATCCTAACCAAGAAAGGTAATAGACACAAAGGTATCTACATAAGCATCATAAACACTTCTTTAATTATGTACATTAGATATATATCTATGCATATACATATACTAACTAATATACTGAGTAATAGCAATAATGTGTATAAACATTGTTATTAAAATTTGATAACTATTCTAACTTTTATTTATATATGCACACTAATATCTCATTTAGAAGTTAGATTTATTTACACTAACAATTCTATTCTTATTATTGTGCATACTAATTATATATATTTTATAAAATAAACTGTATTTAATATCTTATTTATTATCTTACTTTAAAATAATTAATATTATATATTATATATATACACACACACAAACGGTAATGTTACCGTTATAAACGGTAATATAACCGTTGTAAAAGGTTATAAATTTTCACTATAAATAACCAATCATTAACCCCATTTCATTTACAACAAACATTCTTCTTATTAAATTTATCCAAGATAAAATTCTCAAAATGATTCACCCGGTTTTGCTGTTGGTCACTGTAATGCTTATACAACTTCTCATTCTAATTTTTAATCTCCCATTTGAAGATTTCGGCATTTTCTTTTTCTTTTATATGTTTATAGCTCTACCAATGTATTGTATCTCATTGTTGATTGATATATATGGATTCTAATATTTATCTTATTATTTGCTCTATTATGTTTAGCAACAAAATGTCAAATATAGCAAAACTCGAATTCCTTGCACTCAACATTTCTGGAGAAAATTATATATCTTGGACAGCAAATGTCAAAAGACATTTAAAATCTATGGATGTGTTAGACGCAATCCAAGAATACAATGATTGCTCTGACCAGGATAAAGCAAGAGCTGATGTTTTCATCCATAAACATATTGATGAATTACTACAGCATGAGTATTTTAATTATGATAACCCATATATGATATGGGAAGATTTGAAAATCAGATTCGGTCATCTAAAGGAAGTTTTACTTCCTACTTCTAGAGATGAATGGAACAGTATTAGGTTCCAAGATTTTAAGAGGTTAAATGATTACACCTCTGCTTTATACCGAATTTGTTCAAAGCTAGAATTTTGTGGGTATCCCGTAACAGAGGAAGAAAAGTTAGAGAAAACTTTCTCCACGTTTCATGCATCAAATATAAACTTGCAAACACATTATCGTTTGCAGAATTTTAAGAGATACTCTGATCTAAATGCATTACTCCTTGTAGCAGAAAAAAATAATGAATTATTGATAAAAAATCATCAATCTCGTCCCACGGGTTCATTAGCAATACCAGAAGCACATGTTGCTCACAAAAGTTCTCATAAAAATTTTGATCATAAATGGGAACAAAGTCGAGGACGAGGCCGTGGACGTGGACGTGGTCATTTTGACAAAAGGCATTTTAATGATCGTAAGCATCCATTCAAATGGAACAATAACTCTTACGGTCGTGGTCGTGGCCGTGGTCGTGGTCGTAACCAGAGAGCCAATAATTATCATGTCCCACACAATACCAATTCCAACCACCAAAATAAATGGAATGAAGCTGGTAGGTCCGAAAACAATGGCACTTCATGTTTTAGATGTGGAAGTACAAACCACTGGGCAAAGGCTTGTCGCACAGCTCCACATCTGTGTGAACTGTACCAAGCCTCTCTAAAAGGAAAAGAGAAATAAGTGAACCATGTTGATAACTTTAATAATATCAATGCTGAGCTAAGCGTTGAAGACTTTGGGGTGGAACTTTGAAACAAAGTTGCTTGACTACTATAATTAGATGCAATTATTAAGTGTATTCTCATTATCTTTAATTATGTAGTTTCTCTTTCATGTACTACTTGTGTTTCAATTAAATAAAGTTCTTATTAAAATATCATATGTCTTCGTTATACACTTATTTTTTTTTTCTTAATATTTTTCAAGATTTAAAATGAAAATCATCGGAGCACAAGATCAAACAAATGAAGAAGATATATGTATAGCGGATAGTGGAGCCACGCATACTATACTTAGATCTAAAAAATATTTTTATAAACTGAAACCAACAAAATGGATCATCAATACAATATCAGGTCCTACAAACTTGATAGAAGGAGTGGGAAAAGCTAATTTAGCATTACCAAATGGTACAAAGCTCAAAATAGAAAATGCTTTATTTTCCCCAAAATCAACAAGAAATTTGTTGAGTTTCAGAAACATATATCATAATGGATATGATACTCAGTCAAAGACTGTTAGTAATGAAAAATATTTGCATATCATAAGCAAAGATCAAATATTGGAAAAATTGCCAATGCTCCATTATGGTTTGCATTATACATATATAAATGTGCCTCAAGCACATATGGCAGTCAAAGAAAATTGTTGCGATTCTGGTATCATAAACTTATGGCATGACAGATTAGGCCATCCAGGATCCACAATGATGAAAAGGATCATTGAAAATACACATGGGCATCCACTGAAAGGTCAAAAGATCCATAAAATAGATAAAATGCCTCAATGTACATCTTGTTCTCTTGGAAAATTAATTACAAGGCCTTCGCTATTAAAAGTCGATAAAGAAACACCAATGTTTATTGAAAGAATTCAAGGTGACATATGTGGACCAATTCATCCACCATGTAAACCATTTAGATACTTCATGGTCTTAATAGACGCATCCAGCAGATGGTCTAATATCTCTTTATTATCGACTCGTAATGTTGCTTTTGCAAAATTTCTTGCTCAAATTATCAAATTACGTGCACATTTTCCGGATTATACCATTAAAAGAGTAAGGCTTGATAATGCGGGAGAATTTACATCACATGCTTTTGATGATTATTGCATGTCTGTGGGGATTGTTGTAGAACACCCTGTTGCTCATGTACACACACAAAATGGCTTAGCCGAGTCGTTGATCAAACGCCTACAGCTAATAGCTAGACCATTAATAATGAGGACAAAACTCCCTGTTTCTATTTGGGGTCATGCAATTATGCATGCTGGATCATTAATCCGCGTAAGACCAAGTGCATATCATAAATACTCTCCCACACAACTTGTTTCTGGAAATGAGCCAAATATCTCTCATCTTAGAATTTTTGGTTGTGCCGTGTATGTTCCTATTGCACCACCACAACGCACAAAAATGGGTCCCCAAAGAAGGTTGGGAATATATGTTGGATATGAAACATCTTCCATCATAAGATACCTTGAACCTTTAACAGGTGATGTATTTACAGCACGTTTTGATGATTGTCATTTTAACGAGACAATGTTCCCGACATTAGGGGGGAAATGAAAAGGCAAGAAAGAGATATATCATGGTGTGTGCCATCATTGTTACACATAGACCCAAGATCAAAACAAAGTGAGACAGAGGTTCAAAAAATAATACATCTACAATAAATTGCAAATCAGTTACCTGATGCATTTACTGATATAAACAGGGTCACTAAATCTCATATACCAACTGCTAATGCTCCAGCTCGAGTTGAGATTCCAAGCAAACAAAACCATAATAATGCACCTCATGAATCTCAAAAACGTTTAAAACGTGGAAGGCCAATCGGTTCAAAGGATAAAAATCCTCGAAAAAGAAAGGGTTCTGAGAAGGATACTGACCCTAAGGAAGGAATGATTGACAAAACCTTCCCTCAGGAAATAATAAATGATATAACATTTCCTCAGGAAGAAATAAATGATTCCAATAAAGAATTGTCAATAAACTATGGTAAATCACATATAATGTGGGATCGAGATGAAATGGAAAATATTGATGATATATTTTCTTATTCTGTGGCAAGCGATATCATGGAAGAAAATGATGACCCTGAACCAAAATCTGTAGATGATTGTAAAAATCGACAAGATTGGAACAAATGGAAAGATGCTATGCAAGCTGAATTAAACTCACTAAACAATCGAAAGGTTTTTGGGCCTATTGTCATTACACCAAAGTCAATGAAACCTGTAGGATATAAATGGGTTTTTGTGAGAAAACGAAATGAGAAAAATGAAGTTACAAGATATAAAGCAAGACTTGTAGCTCAAGGTTTTTCTCAGAGGCCAGGAATTGACTATGAAGAAACGTATTCTCCTGTCATGGATGCTATTACGTTTAGATATTTAATCAGCTTAGCAGTCTCTAAAAATTTAGAGATGCGCCTTATGGATGTTGTCACAGCTTACTTGTATGGATCACTAGATAGTCACATCTATATGAAAATTCCCGAAGGATTTAAACTCCCCGATGCAATAAGCTCAAAGCCTAAGGAAATGTATTCCATCAAATTACAAAGATCCTTGTATGGACTGAAACAATCTGGAAGGATGTGGTACAACCGTTTGAGTGATTATTTGATAAGCAAAGGATACACAAATAATCTTATTTGTCCATGTGTCTTCATCAAGAAGACAACATCAGGATATGTGATCATAGCTGTGTATGTTGACGATCTAAATTTAATTGGGACACAAAAAGAAATTAATGAAGCAATTGCTCTTTTAAAGAAAGAATTCGAAATGAAAGATCTTGGAAAAACCAAATATTGTCTTGGTTTACAAATTGAGCATATGCATAATGGGATACTTGTGCATCAGTCAACTTATACTGAGAAACTCTTAAAACGTTTCAATATGGACAAAGCAAATCCTTTAAGCACACCGATGGTTGTTAGATCACTCAATGTTGACAATGATCCATTTCGTCCTTGCGAAGATAATGAAGAGATTCTTGGTCCCGAAGTACCATACCTCAGTGCAATTGGAGCACTTATGTATCTTACTAACTGTACAAGACCTGACATTTCTTTTGCAGTTAATTTATTGGCAAGATTCAGTTCATCCCCTACTAAAAGACATTGGAATGACATTAAACATATTTTTCGGTATTTAAAAGGAACTGTTGATTTAGGTTTATTTTATCCTAACGATTCAAAAGAAGGGTTAGTTGGTTATGCAGATACAGGTTATTTATCTGATCCCCATAAAGCAAAATCTCAAACTGGATATGTATTTAAGAATGGAGGAACTGCGATTTCATGGCGTTCTCAGAAACAAACACTCATTGCAACATCTTCAAATCATGCTGAAGTCATTGCATTGCATGAAGCTTCAAGAGAATGTGTATGGTTAAGATCTATGTCACGACACATATTGATTTGTTGTGGACTAGAGAAAGAATGAAGGATAATGCAGCTTGTGTCTCGCAAATGAAGGAAGGATATATCAAAAGTGACAGAACAAAGCATATACCACCAAGATACTTTGAGTATACTCGAGACCTTATTAAAGACAATCAGGTTGAGATGAGATATGTCCAGTCCAGCAACAACTCAGCTGATCTTTTCACAAAAGCACTTCCCACAGCAACATTCAGGAAACATGTTCATGATATTGGCATCCGCCATGTACGGACAATGTAACAACCTGCAATTTGAGGGGGAGCCATATACTGCACTCTTTTTCCCTTAGCTAAAGTTTTTTTCCCATTGGGTTTTTCTTTAGCAAGGTTTTTAATGAGGCAGTACTTCAAGACCCCGAAGTTTTGAAAAGGTGTCATCCAAGGGGGAGTGTTATGAACACCGACACTTTTGTGTGTATGACACATTTTCATTATTGTTTATGAACACCGACACTTTTGTGTGTATGACACATTTTCATTATTGTCACCAAATTATTAACTCTTGTCCCCTCCTCCCAATAGTATATAGAACAGTTCTTTTGATATTATAAATACCATGTATCTTGATAGATTTAAGGCATCAGTAAAAAAGTTCATATTCTTATACTTTCCTTATTCCATTGTTTTCTTGTTAACTCCAAGTCTCATATATTACTCTTATAAGCTTGTTATAGTTAGGGCTAATATTATAACAATATATGCATTTTATATTTACCAAAAATATCACGTGCACTAACATTCAACAGAGGTTGTTACATGTGCACTGAGATTCACTAGATTTTGGTGATCCCCACGCGTTTCGTATTAGTGGACTACCGACTACGTTAAACTTTTCATCACGTTATGAAATCTAATTTATCATATGCACCACGTTTCATCTACATCCACCGTTAATCCACTCTCATTAACTCATTTGGACCGTCCATTGTAGAACATGCCCACCACGCGTGTTAGACTTTCGAAGCCGTTAATGTCAAAACCAGCCTTTTTAGATATTCCTTAAAACGAATTAGCCTCGACATTATCGTTGATATTATAGGATGCTTGAAGAGGTATGTACCCGCCTCAACACCGAGCAAGGCGGGTCAACCCACAAGATAAAGACATTATGAAGGCACAAAGCCAAAACCTATGCGCATGGCGCATACAAAACATGCTCAGGCATCATATGCCCAGGCACCACACATGCTCAGGCATCATATGCCCAGGCACACATATGCTCGCGCATCACATGTGCGCGCGGCGCATCAGCGCGCGGCGCATATCACATGCTCGTGCATATCACATCTGCGCATATAACATCTGCGCGTGAGAATAAGCAGAAGACCTCGCGCATCCTCAGGATTGGCGCATATCACACATGCACATAATCGACCTCGTCCTTATCCAAATCAGGATTAGGGCAACCTTGATTGTGCACGTCAGACAACCTTCTAGAAGGTATCTTTTTAAGGAGTAAGAATATGCTGATGTTGACAGCTGCCAAATGAAAGGTCTACAACTCAGCATGACACATGTGCTACCACGTGATTACAACCAACGAGAAAGCGCCAGGTGTCCCAGAGGACACGTGGCACAGTGCGATTGGAGGAGGCCAACGAGGCTGAGCCCAATCAGTGGAAACCCTAGCACTATAAATACAGCATCAACTCCACTTTGATGAGGACATTCATACTCAATCATTGACAGTTACAGGCAGTGATATCACATTCAATCATATTGAATTACATTCACTCACAGTCAGTTACATACAAACACATAGTTATACAATCATACAGTATTCAGCTATTAAGCAATACTCTCCAGATTCCCTTACTCACACATTATTATCTTCTCCTACACATACTTATTCTCACGCCGGAGGGTTACCCCAAAGAGGACCCCTCTGTCCCTTTCTGAGGGGTAAGTTAACGGCGTTGTTCATTTTGTATGTGGAAGAACACAGATCCAGAAGAACCATCGGTGAAATAGTATAACCAAAACCCGAGGAAAGTAGATTTGCTACCAGTGAGTAGATCCACGTTTCTTCATTGGCGCCATCCACTGTTACAAACGGCAATCAGATCTCATCAGATCTACATAAAAAAAATCAATCACCATGGTTTCTGGCGTTCGTAACGCTGATCAAGCTCTGGAGGATATTGAACGTGAGGGTGTCAATGAGGGACAACAGTTTCTGAGGGTGCCGCATGATTCTACGCGCACCACCAGTAACCGTCCCTTCATCACAACCCCTCACGGCCAGACTGAAACTCCTCCAGACGATCTCGCGTTACAAAATCTTGCCGGCGCGAAACTGAAAGGACCAATGGGTCCAGAAGAAGAAACAAATGATCCGAATGAATGGCTCATAAACGAGCAGCGGCGTTTAATGGAAAAGTACAATGAAATGGTCAAACAGAAAAAGCTAGCCGACCAAACACAAAGGCAAGCGTTTGATAAGCAGACTACAAAAAGGCCGCGCGCGCCGGAAGAAGGACATTCTGTTCACACTGCACACACTGAGTTCAGTGATGAAGAAGTGCATAGCATGAGGAAGACGCGAGATACTCATGCAGGAGGCTCACAACTCCGCGCGCCTGTGAACATGGCGCCTGGAGCCAGAGCAGATCTGGATCTGCACATGCCGTACAGCCCGCCAGTGAGGGGGCAAGTGGACGTAACCACGCCGTACAGGCCGGCCATCTTAGTGAAGCACTCAAAATTTACTGAGCGCATCGCTAAGGCCCCCATCCAGCACAAGACCAAGATGCCAAGTGGTCTGGGCAAATATGATGGTACAACAGATCCAGATGACTTTTTGCAAGGTTTCTATAACACGGGAAACCTAGAGAGCTGGACGATGCCAACATGGTGTCACATGTTTGCCCGCTGCCTTACGGGCGCGGCGCGGGTCTGGTTCGAGAGCTTGCCGACTGGGCAAATTGATGGGTTCGAGGAACTATTGGAAAAGTTCCAAGCCCACTTCGTACAGCAGCGCAGACACACGCGCGATCCTGATGACATCATGCACTGCGTGCGCAGGAATGATGAAACGATTGAGGACTACATCACTCGTTTCAATCAGGAGTCTCTGGCAATCGGGGGTATAACTGAGCAACTCCTGCGCGTGATCAACTCCGCCGAGCTCTCGTAAGCAGAGATGGTATGCCCACCACTTGGGCAAAACTAATGGAAGCATCGCGAGTCTTCGCGAGAAATGAAAAACAGATTGCCCAAGATAGGGCAAGAGAAAGAGCGCATCAGGCTGAATCACCGCGCAGCAAAGAGAAGAGGGCCAAACAGAACTCTGTATGGTCCAGGTTGCAACCAACAAGTTTTTCTTCCGCAGAAAAGCAAACGCAACCAAGCTCACCCCAGCCCCAAAAAGATGTTCGTAATCGCGGGGAGGGTGACAAGAGGGAGGGCGGCAGAGATCCTAGCAGACCTCTGCCAAGAATATGGACTCCCCTCACTAAAACACCTTCACAGGTGTTAAGTACTGAGAATGTCCAATTCAAGCCCCCCAAGCAACTACACTACAAGGGACCGCAAAACAGTGGCAAATATTGTGAATTTCACAGGTCCCCGGGCCACAACACCGACGCATGCCATCATTTAAAGGATGCGATCGAGAAGGATGTAAAATCAGGCAGGCTGGCTCACTTGGTGAAAAACACAAGAATAGAAGATGAGCAACCGGAAGGAGCCTCTGCCAGCAAGAAATACAAAAGAATCTGTGTGGCTGAGGGGGGGACGACAAGGGCAGACGTCAAAAAAGAGAAGCGCGCAAATCCACGGAGATTGGCGCGAGCAGCAAGTTATCTTCCCAAGAATCAGGGGAGGCCCTTCAATCAGTAGCCCTCTCGTCATCACCACACACATTGCTCATTACGAAGTGTCAAAGGTCCTGGTGGACACTGGAAGCGAATCTGACATTATGTATGAGCAATGTTTCAGAAAGTTAGACCCGGCAGACCAAGCGCGGCTCGAGATGGTGAACGCACCAATCTGTGGTGTTTCAAATGAAATCATCCATCCCCTAGGTCAAATTCAGTTTGAACTAACTATGGGGGATGATGAGCACAAGCGAGCCGAAGTTGTCAACTTCTTGGTCTTGCCCACCACGTCATGCCACAATATGATCCTGGGTAGGGGAACGATTGCACAATTTAATGTTATACCGTCGCCAGCGCACGGCGCATTGGGGTTCCCTACACCAACGGGCGTAACATTTGTTTACCGCGATCATTTGTGCGCAGTGACAAGTACGCCGCGGGAAGGGAGAATGAAACTTCCAATGGCGGACAATGCGCCAGAGAAGTGGATTCTAAACCCAAAATTCCCAGAGCAAACGGTCACAATTGGCGCTACCATTTCAGACGAAACGAGATTGAGAATGAAAATGTTGCTCACAAAATACACGTCGGTCTTCGCGTGGCAAAACTCCGATATGACTGGGGTCCCGCGAGACTTGGCGCAACATTCTCTTAACACGTTCAAGTCGGTGGAGCCAATTGCTCAGAAAAAGAGAATCATGGGGGATGAAAAGGCGAAGGCCATGAATGAGCAAGTTGAGGACCTGTTGCGCGCAAACATCATCCGCCCGATCCGATACCAGACGTGGGTAGCCAACCCTGTGATGGTAAAGAAAAGCAACGGGTCATGGAGGATGTGTATTGACTTCAAGGACCTCAACAAAGCATGTCCGAAAGACTGTTACCCCCTCCCAAACATCGACGCAAAGGTGGACTCCGTGGCGCCATTCAAGCTCAAATGTTTCCTGGATGCCTACAAAGGCTATCACCAGATTCAAATGGCACCACAAGACGAAGACAAGACTGCCTTCAGAACCGACAAGGGTGTTTTTTGTTACACAAAAATGCCCTTTGGTTTAAAGAATGCGGGCGCCACTTATCAGAGACTTATGGATTCGGTTTTCAGTGAACAAATCGGAAGAAATCTAGAAGTCTACGTTGATGATTTGGTGATAAAGAGCAGGGAGGAGAGACAAATGCTCAAAGACATCGAGGAAACTCTTCGGCGCTTAACGGAAGTCAACATGAAGCTCAACCCGAGCAAATGTACTTTCGGAGCGGAATAGGGGAAATTTCTTGGTGTAATGGTCACTAAGGATGGTTTCAAGGTGAACCCTGAAAAGGTGGAAGCCATCCTTGACATGCCTTCACCATCCACCATGAAAGAGGTTCAGAAGCTGAATGGTAGATTGGTGTCAATCAACAGGTTCCTAGCGAACCACGCCAGCAAATCTACTCCATTCGTTAACACTTTGAGGAACTGCTTGAAGAAGAGCCAATTCAAGTGGACGCCTGAGGCTGAGCAAGCTTTCAGTGAGATAAAAGAATGTCTCATAAAGCTTCCCGCGCTCACAGCTCCACTTCCTGGCGAAACCCTTACATTGTACTTGTCAGCTGGAGACCGCGCCATCGGCGCAGTATTATTGGTGGATCGCAAGGGGATCCAAACGCCAATATACTATGTGAGTCGGGTGCTGACAGACCCTGAGACGCGCTATTCCATCATGGAAAAGTTAGTTTTGTCACTAACACACGCGTCGCGCAAGCTTCATAGATACTTCAATGGTCATCCTATTGAAGTTCTGACAGGTTACAACATCCAGCAAGTCTTGCGACGCCCCGCGCTCTCCGGAAGGCTGACAAAGTGGGCGCTGGAATTAGGTGAACACACGATCACCTATAAGCCCCGTCCAGCAATAAAGGGTCAAGTTTTAGCGGATTTCATCACGGAAATCCCAGAGGGAAAGATTGAAGAAGCTCAGCGCGAGGTAGACCCTCCGCGAGCAAATGATGAAGAAGATGTTTGGAGGCTATTCACTGATGGAGCCTCCAACAGCGAAGGGTCCGGCGCAGGCCTCAAACTGGTGGACCCTGATAATCATGAATATACTTATGCTATTAGGTTGGACTTCAAGAGTACCAACAATGAGGCTGAGTATGAAGCCCTGCTGGCTGGTCTGCGCATTGCGCGCAAGTTTGGAGTTAAAAGGCTAGAGGCCCATGTTGATTCTTACTTGGTAGCTGCACAGGTCAATGGCCTTTATGATGCCAAGGAGAACACCATGCCTCTATATCTAGAGCAGGCAAAAAAGCTCGTTGAGCAGTTTGACTTCTTCAAAATCATACACATCTCGCGCAGCGAAAACAAGTCCGCTGACGCGTTGAGTAAGAAGGCATCAACTAATTTTGATCACTTTGGCAAAGATGTCAGGGTGGAAGTGATGAGCAACCCGTCAGTGCAAACGCAATCTGTCCTTGTAATTCGTACAACCCCTTCATCCTGGATAACTCCAATAATGGAATTCCTGAAGGAGGGGAAGTTACCGGAAGATCGCGCACAGGCGAGAAAGATAAGACACAAGGCGCAGAACTATGAACTACTTGATGGTACATTATATCGACGCTCTTATCTTGGACCGCTCATGAAATGCCTGGATGCTGAAGAAGCAAGCTATGTGATTAGGGAGATTCACGAAGGAATCTGCGGAATACACGCTGTCCCGCGCATGGTGGTTGCCAAGGCAATGAGCTCAGGCTACTATTGGCCAGGCATGTACTTGGATGCGCTAAAAGAAATCCAAAAATGCAAGGCATGTCAGAGCTATGCGCCAAACACCATGCGGCCAAAGAACAACTTGATTCCAGTGACCTCCGCATGGCCTTTCCACAAATGGGCCATTGATATTGTGGGGCCCCTGCCGCAAGCGCAAGGGCGAGTGAAATTTTTGGTAGTGGCGGTAGACTATTTCACAAAATGGGTTGAGGCCAAGCCACTAGCAAAAATCACAGCTGAGGTGATGAAGCAATTTATCTGGAGCCATATCATTTGCCGTTTTGGCCTTCCTATGGAAATTGTGAGCGACAATGGCAAACAATTCACTGACAGGAAGATATCCAGCTGGCTCAAAGAATTGCACATCAACCAAATCTTCACTTCGGTCTACCACCCTCAGGGGAATGGCCAAGTGGAGCGCGCGAATCAAAGTTTGTTAAATGGGCTGAAGAAAAGGTTGGAGGGAGAATCCCATTCTTGGGTCGAGGAGTTACCTAATGTCCTGTGGGCGCACAGGACATTAAGCAAAACTAGCAATGGCGAATCCCCGTTCAGCCTAACCTATGGGACAGAGGCTATGATCCCAGCAGAAATTGGATGCCCATCCCATAGGGTACTCATGATGAGCAAGACTGATAACGAGCGCGAAAGAAGATTGGACCTCAATTTGCTTGAAGGGCGCAGAGAAGCGGCTATCATCAATGAAGCCAAATACAAGAAAAAGCTGGAAAAATATTATAATCAGCGCGTTAAAGAGTGCCACTTCAAGAAAAATGATTTTGTCCTTCGAAACAATGAAGCTAGCCGCGCAATACCCCCAGGAAAAATGTCCCCCAATTGGGAAGGACCTTATCAAATCTCAGAAGAATTGGGGAAAGGCGCCTACACTTTAAAAGATTTGAATGGAAAAAAGATACCGCGCGCGTGGAACGCAGCACAGCTTAGAAAATGCTTCATGTAAAAATTCAAATATGTAATCAAGGCTTTTAAGCCATCATGAATGATGATTCGCGCTATCTTTCAATATTTGTTCTATTACCTTTGCATACATGTTTCACACTTCCTTTATTAATTTGGAGCAATATGACAACACTATATTGACTTCAAAACAAAATAAAACGAAGTAAAACATACATGCGCGAGCCTTAGCTCAAACGCGATAACGAGTCTTAACTCTAAAACGTCAGGGCCTTAGCCCAAACCTACGAGCCTTAGCTCAAACACGTTAACGAGTCTTAACTCTAAAAACGTCAGGGCCTTAGCCCAAAACAAAGAGCCTTAGCTCAAAACACTCACAAACATCCATCTTACTTCCCGCGCAGCCTGATCATAAAAATCCCTAAACACAACTAAGGCAAAGTACATGCCAAATCATAGTTGTTAAGGTCTCAGGTCGAGGTCGCGCGCGGAATCATAGTGGATATCTGAGTAACACATGCTGACATGTAATGGCTAAAACTCATAATTCCATATAAAAAACGCGCGACAACGACGCGCAAAAAAGGAATAGTGAAAAGTCATCGCGCGTGTCAGCATAAACAAGATACTGCGAAACCACTTACAAAATAGGACTATGGTTAAGTAAATAATTTCCTTACAACCTTGTTCTTATTTTAACGTGCAAGCATATCTTATATCTATACAAGCAAACATGAAGAGATGAATGGAAATGCGCAAGATGTGAAAAAGGGAAAACAAATTTCATTCCATAGCATTGAAATTTACAAGTGTGATGAGTTACAAATTACAAGTATAACAAAAAACAAAAAAAAAAAAATTTAGAAAGATGAAGGGCTTCTCAAGTCTCCACGTCGACGTCAGCCACTTCATCACCCTCATCATCTCCCGCAGCATCTGGCGCGGCCCGCTCCTCATCTCCGAACTGACCATAGTCAAGTTCTTCCTCCTCAATGGAGTCTTCTATCACGACGGTGTCAGGAGCAGATTCTTTCGCCGCGCCAGAGCCGCTGGCAGGGGCAACATCCCCCGCGCCACCATCATCGCCACCAGCCCTCTCGCATTCATCGAGTAACTTCTTTAGCGCGCCGAGGTCGGGCTGGTCAGCAAGCGCAGCAATCTGCAAATCATTAGAAAAGTATTGAGTACAAAACACTTGGAAAATTAATCAAGAAAAACTCATTAAGGTCAAGGTACCTGCACAAGTATGGGGATGGGAGTATTCATATACTTCTCCCCCACCGCGGCCATGTCCGCGCAGGCCGCGTCGCTCTTGTAAGGGTACTCGGATGGGTTCTTCTTCAACATGCCATATTCATAGCCATCCGTAAACCCTTCAGCTCGACCCACCAAGCGCGCGGCAGCATTGCAGTCCATCACAAGGGCCTGAAACTCGGCAGAATATTTCATCGCCAAAGCGCAACGAGTCATGCCCTGTGACACCAGCCATTGGCGATCCTGCGCGAGGCCAGCAACAGACGTCTCGAGGGCAGGAACCTGGGAGTTTAATAACTCAACAGTTTCCTTGGTCTTTTTTAGCTCCTCTTTATCAGACGCTGCTGCCGCCAAAATTTTTCCTTTCTCCGCCTGCGCAGCATCAAGTGCTTCCTGGCTAGACGCTGCCGTCGCCAAGGCCTCATCTCTATCGGCCTGCGCGGCCGCCAACTCCTTCTTCAGGCGCGCAACCTCACTCTCCAGTGATGATTTCTCAGTGATACTCTGGACGATAGCTTGGTCACGCGCCTCCGCCTGCTGTTCCAAGACACGCACTCTCCGCGCGTACTTGGCAACTTCGGCCTCCGCCACCTGCTGCTTCTCCCGCGCAGCTTGGAGCTCATGCCCGCGCTTAATAAAGGCGGTGTTGGCACTTGCTCGGTTTTCGCTGAGCTCCGCCTGGAGTTTCTCAGCTCGTGCGCGAGCATCAAAAAGGTTCCAGGCAGCCACCTTAGCCTCTTGCTGGGCTGCCACAAGAGCATCGCGTACTTTAATATAATCACGATGAAGCTCTTGGGAGGCAGCAAAGAAAGCTGACCCAGCGAAAATGTGATCGTTGAGCAAGTCAGCGCGGGTGCGCCCCTCCTGATACCTCCTTTCAGTAGGAGGCACGGCATGAGCCCAGAAGTCCTCGCATACACCCATGGATTGGAAGGAACTGTGTTCGTTAATATTCCATCTCGGGCGGTAAACGTGGTCACCTTCCTGCAAAAAACAAGAAATGTTCTAAGTCATAAAAACATACTTATATGGAAGTACGCGCAGCGGAGCAACAAATTAAAAACATACCTGCGGGGATGAAGCAGAAAAGTCAGCGCCAGCCCCACCAGAAGTATGCGCTGCGAAGTCTTGTGGCATCGCAGGGCTGGCACGGACTCCGAAGGAGTCTTCAGCTTGAGCTCCCTCATCCTCCTCATCTTCTTCAATCGGCCTCTTCTCCTGCGACCTGGAGGGCTCCAAACCAGCCTCGCGGAGAGGGCTGCGTGTAGGAGGAGGCGAGGGAGGTCTCGACGCCGCCAGTTCGGCACGCAAAACGGCTTCCTGCTCCTTTGTAATCCCAATAAGGGGAGACTCAGCATTAGCAGGAGCAGGAGCAGAACCAGCGGCGCCGGCAACGGCGCCAGGAGTGTCACCAGCAGCTTCTACGCCAGCTACAACTCCTATGAACAAATCAACAACAAAAAAGGGTTTATGATTTGATCAAAACAAAAAATTCAGAAGACAATGGCGCAAAACATACCTTCGCGCAATTCTGTTCGCGCGGCGAACATCGCCATAAAGTTCATTCTACCCTTTTCTGAGGGTAGAACAGGGGACTTCGAAGCAGCCCCCGGCGCAGCCTCAGCACCTTGTCGCGCCTGCGGCTGATCTGCTACCGTCGCCGGTCCTGCAAACATTCAAATGCGAAAAGATTTAATAATAATTCAATCAGAATCGCCCTCATTGAACCATTAGGGGTAAGCAGAGTATACCTTTCGCAGGCGCGACACTGCTACTCTCTTCAGCCGCGCGACGGGAGGAGGTCACGCCACCATACCTCAAGTGGACAGGAGGTCTGCCCACTTTCACAGGCAGGGAAGCTAAAGAAACCTTGGTGGTAAACACCTGGGTTTCCTCAGGTCCCTTCGTTTGAGCATGGGGATGAGCGACAGGGGTGTCATCTTTCTTTTGTCTCTTACTGCCCCCTGCGCCAGATTCCCCCTTAGCTTTGCGCTTTAGTAGGGGCGCCTCCTCTTCCTCCTCCTCCTCTTCCGCGAGCTCCAGCTCGTAGTTTTCGAGCGCATCTGCAAATACAAGCAACAGAACTGTTAATAAACTTTGGTATTCTAAAGGAATAAGCATAAGGGCGAAGGCTTACCAGGCGCGTCGCTATCAAAGTCAAATTCCAGATCCACAGGGATGAACATGTCATCGAAGCGATCTGGGAAGCACACCTCCCCAGCTCCCAGCGGGACGGAGCCACCCTCCACTTGATCGTCGTAGGCGGCGTGGAAAAACTCCTTGGTTACTGCGCAAAAACAAGACAAATAATATCAGCAAAGGCAAATTTTATTAGCGCGGAAATAAAGCAATGCGATAACTTACGCAAGCCGTCCACTTGGATGACAGGCTCCGCCGCGCGGTCGGCCCACAGCTTACTCATGCCGACCCCCACCAGCGCCTCCTCGCGAATTTTCTTGGCGGGGGATGGTTCGGCGGTCAGTTTCTTAACCCAGGCGCCGGTTGGGTTCTTAATAACATCCGCATCCGCGGGCGCAGAATCGATCGCGCGCATCGTCATGCGGATGGGGATTACACCAGCCCTGATGTAGAAGAACCTCTCAGACCAGTCATGAAGGCTCTTGAATGACACGGTGCTGCACTTAACCTTCTGACTGCGAGGAATAAAGGAGATCCAAGAATCTTGGATCTTGGGCTTGTAAAAAAATTGAAAGCGACGAGGGGTGGGCTCCTCGCGCTGTGATTTGCACATGAACTCGAAATGAGTCATGCGCACAAGTCCAAACGGATGGACTTGGGATATATGTATCCCAAAAAACCGTAACACCGCGCCTACAAACCTTGTCATCGGAAGACGAAGGTTGCAGTGGGTGAAAAAATGGGTGTACAGTGAAATATAGCCGGGAGGCGGGTCCGCCGCCGTTTTCCCGGCCACAGGCAACATGCAGCCAAACACAGGGAGAAAACCCTGTGACGAGATGAGGCTGTCGAGATCGGCCTGCCTCAATTTGCAGGGGATTTCATTCCACCTTTTCGTGGCCTTGGTCCTCCCTACTTCCTCCGATGTGGTTTCAACAACCCTCTTCCCCTTGCCCTTTTGCTTCAATGTCGACATCACCACAGATTTCACACGGCGTCTTCGAGAGGCAATAGAGGTGATTGAGGGGTTAGAGGAGTCTGAACTATCAGACATACAACTGCAGCAGCAGATAATCGAAGATTCGAAACGATGAATACACTCAAATCAGAATATGAAAGGCAGAAATTCGAAAAATAGCAACAATGAAGATGAAGATAAAAAATTTCCTAAGGGCCTGCTTTTATAGGCCCAGGAGAGAGAAATTTGGCAACTGATCGGATTTCACGCGCCCCCACTCGCAGCTGTAAGCCAACGTGGCCGCGGCACATGTCCTTGACACTGTTTGAGGGGACATAAAAACGTAACGGAACTGCTACGGAGCAGAGACGCGCCCCCCCTCGCAGGTGCAAACCAATGCGAGCGCGACACGTGTTCCAGACAGCTGTGCGAGGGGACATGAAAGGCAACTGTAGCACCTCGAGCACACGAAACGTCTGACACGTTTACGGCGCACGTCACCACCAACTAACCACGTGTTTGGACCCTTCGTTTCAACCAAATGGATAGAACTTCGCGCAACGATGGAAACAACCAAGAAAACGACAAAACCCCATTAAAAAGACCAAATCAGTAAGTCTAATATCTATCTTACCGCGCTAGCGCGAGATAAGACACACATTAGACTGGGGGGGCTTGAAGAGGTATGTACCCGCCTCAACACCGAGCAAGGCGGGTCAACCCACAAGATAAAGACATTATGAAGGCACAAAGCCAAAACCTATGCGCATGGCGCATACAAAACATGCTCAGGCATCATATGCCCAGGCACCACACATGCTCAGGCATCATATGCCCAGGCACACATATGCTCGCGCATCACATGTGCGCGCGGCGCATCAGCGCGCGGCGCATATCACATGCTCGTGCATATCACATCTGCGCATATAACATCTGCGCGTGAGAATAAGCAGAAGACCTCGCGTATCCTCAGGATTGGCGCATATCACACATGCACATAATCGACCTCGTCCTTATCCAAATCAGGATTAGGGCAACCTTGATTGTGCACGTCAGACAACCTTCTAGAAGGTATCTTTTTAAGGAGTAAGAATATGCTGATGTTGACAGCTGCCAAATGAAAGGTCGACAACTCAGCATGTCACATGTGCTACCACGTGATTACAACCAACGAGAAAGCGCCAGGTGTCCCAGAGGACACGTGGCACAGTGCGATTGGAGGAGGCCAACGAGGCTGAGCCCAATCAGTGGAAACCCTAGCACTATAAATACAGCATCAACTCCACTTTGATGAGGACATTCATACTCAATCATTGACAGTTACAGGCAGTGATATCACATTCAATCATATTGAATTACATTCACTCACAGTCAGTTACATACAAACACATAGTTATACAATCATATAGTATTCAGCTATTAAGCAATACTCTCCAGATTCCCTTACTCACACATTATTATCTTCTCCTACACATACTTATTCTCACGCCGGAGGGTTACCCCAAAGAGGACCCCTCTGTCCCTTTCTGAGGGGTAAGTTAACGGCGTTGTTCATTTTGTAGGTGGAAGAACACAGATCCAGAAGAACCATCGGTGAAATAGTATAACCAAAACCCGAGGAAAGTAGATTTGCTACCAGTGAGTAGATCCACGTTTCTTCAATGCTCGTTGTGATTACGAAAACGTACTCTATGCTCAAACCTACACTCCTACTTTGTTTGTCAGGTTTCTAGGTGTCAAGTGTACCCGTTATTAGCTTAAAGGTATTAAAAGTTACACATTAAGATTCTCATTACACTAAATCTGATATTAAAATCGTCTAAATGACTATAATTTATTTTTAGATACTCAACTAAACTAAAAAGAAGTTATATATTTTAATAATTTCAAAGTTAAACGAATTTAAAGTATTAAGTTTTGACAAGGCAAAATAGGCATGAGATCCGTATTAGCTAGTCGAGTGGATATCATCTAACACTATACCCATGTGGTATCCATCCTGAACGTCATAGTGTTGGATGCCCTTTATTAATAAGAGCATCCACAACGGGGTGGGTTGCCCGAGGTCCAGATATAGCTGGCAAGCTCTAGACTAAGATAAATTTGTTGTTTAATGATGCTCGTTTGAACCAATCAGTTTTAGATCTCCGAAAGGGGGGTATACTTTTTTTATGGTGTTCTTCAGATCTAAAATGAAAAATGAGGTGTCTTGATCTAAAATGAAAAGGAGTCGGTGCACTGTGGAGTGTGGTATAATATAATACACAGATTTATTTAGATGGTGAATATAATAATTATATACATTATCAAAGAATTTAAATTAATTAAATATAAAATAGTATACGATGATGTGTCGGTTCGTACAAGTTTGTGGGAAAAAACGAGGTTTTTGAGGAAATATTTCTGATGTGACGCTGATGGGGTAGTTTGTGAAAGTTTGTTGTTATGGATGCTCTAACATCAAATAATGTGTCCATTACAAAGTTGCATCATATGCTTCTAATTTTAAAGAAATATTTTAACAATAATGCAATGAAGTCTTATTGGTTAGGAAAGAGCTCAACTAGGGTAATAACATGAATGGTGTTGGAAAGAAGAAAAGGACATCAACGTATTAGATGTGTTTGTGAATGATGATGAATGCCATTAATTTCTACAATATTTGTGGAGTCAACTCTCACCCGAACACATGTGTGGGTCAAAGTTAAACGGACCCCCACACAGAAAAATATTGCCTCCAACCTCCAAATGGATCCGAACCACTAATAATAGGTCCCAATACAATTTTAACTTCATACTGACCAACTCAACCCTACCTATATAAAGGAAAGAGGTGACGGCCGATGAGGGACCGCGTAGAGAGCGATTGTGGGTCGCTATACAGTCGAGACTAATAACGTGCCAGATGAAATTGATTTCCATATACCATCTCAAACACACATACGAGTCCCCGTATCTTGTCTCATAGGATGGTCCTAAAATAAATCTAATATAAATGATCACTTCTACACCAATTATTAGCGTACATAGTCACACAAAGTTATTAAATTTAAAACAATAAGTATTCCAAAAATAATAAAAAGTGCATAAAATCATCAACGTATTTCATGATTCGTTGATACTTTTATATAATTAACTGTCAATGGGTGTACATTTACCACTGTTTTCTTCGTCACAAATGTTGATCACATTTACCTCTTTTCGTATTCCTGGTATTGACGCCTGCGAAAAATTATAAAACTAAGTAGTTAGTTGTAATGTATAAAATATAAATCATGTATTTTGGTCGATCAAATACTAATTTACAAGCAAATTTGTATCTTGTTTAAATTTGAATTTTAATGACCCATTCTCTATGCAAGAACTTTCTATAATAATAGAATATGTTAATTTGTGGGTATAGAGTAATATAGACAAGCGGTTGGTCGGTCGGTTAATTAGTCGGCGGAGTGGTGGAGTCAAATCTCGTACCCACACGGTTCCATTGGTGGACTGGACTATAACATGATGTCTTTCGGACCCACCCCCCCGGCTACCGAGGAGTTTACATAACCGGAGTCAAAGCCACGTTCGTCTGAGTCATTTCCAAATATTTGACTATTTGCCGTTGGGTCCATCCGAAAAGCAACTTCAGATTTTGACAATTGATATTTTTAAGTTTTAACGACTTATGTGTTGTGATATTTTTGCTTTATTGTGATGTAAGTTGAGTTGAAGCTAATCAATACTTGACTTGAGCGTCATCAAACTTCATTTCCGAGTTCTAGAAGTAGATTCATTAGTACTTTCAAGTCGAGTTCGACTTCTACCTCGATTGTTATTCCTCACGCCACTAGAAAACGTACTCACGAAATTAAAGTTCACTGATGAAGAAAAAATATGTGCTTTTGATATTGTCTAATGTATGTTGGAATCGATGTTCTCAAAACAACAATTTGATTCTTGTTGTACGTCTTTGATCCTTCGCCTAATTTGTTAGTGGGAAATAAGAATTTTGTATGAGTCTATGTTAACCGAATTGGTGGTAATGGACTTATGGTTTCACCTATGTGTTAAGAATTTTGTGTTTGAAGTCAATTTTAAGTAAGTGTCTGATTTTTTCCTTAAGATTTGAAAATGCTCATTTGTTGAAATGTTTCTCGGTAAAATAGAGGATTTTTTTATTATTATTGTTATAGTAATTTTCTACTTTGAGCAAGGTTTGAGACTTTCAATATATTGGTGTTCTCCCCTTATGTTATGCTAGGGAGTAATGTAGACGGGCTGATAATTGGATACCTGTTAAAGACATGATAAGATCTGTTAATCAAAAAAGTGCGGTATGCGATTTTTTTATTTTCTTAAATAATTGAAATTAGTATGCTCCTCATTATCCCTTATTGGTACACAAAACTTAAAACTGTCTTATAGTCATGACATAAAGTAGTTAAACGAGTCGTATTCAAGTTTGATATTTGTGTTACGCGCGTCGCCTCTTACATGTTAAACCTGTTAATACACGAATTGTCAGCCCGTATAGTGAGTGATGTAGTACATACAAGACTAACTATTTTTTGAAGGATATTATTTATGATTATTATATACTTGAATTGATTGCACGTGGTACTAAACATGAAATTTACATGTGGTGTTAGCACATGATGACTTGGTGTAAACCTAATATCACCCAATAACACTTAGTAAGATTCATAAAATTCCATAACGGCGAATTAGGGAGCATATCATCAAACATAGTATTCAGAAGCAAAGTAATATATGTCTTGGATTGATTCTCTCAACCTTAGTTTTATGTTTATCGCATTTAATTTTGTCTTGTCCTTGTCTTTCTATTTTACAAAACCACCAACTTTTGATTTGACTAAACAATAACAAGAGTTTAGCGTGATCTTGAATTAATGGTTGATTCTTACCGGTATTATTCTACGCCAAAGATAGGTATAGTTGCCTAATGTGTAGCCATGTTAATGTAAAAAACGTTATATTTATAATTTTGAAACGATAGAGTTGTCTTAAAGAATATACAAAATGAATATAATACATACTAACCTTCACGTGTCACTAATGTTTTCATAAATTGATAATAACTATGTTACAATCCGGTAGAAATTGAAGCCCTAAACGTGAAACACCTCTTGTTCTCAATGTGAAATTTTTAAATTAGACGAAAAGTCTTTAAGTATGTCCGTCAATGTTTATAGTATAATCTTGACGCTAAACCGACCCTAATTAAGTAATATTCGATTATGAGATCTCTACTTGAGCAGATTAATCAAGTCGATCGTCAAATCTGCACATGTCACCGAATGTTAAAGGGGTTTGGAAATGCTGAAATTATAAACATACAAGTGGCATACGATCACTCTCATGTTACGTGTCCTTTAAAAACATGGTTGGGTCCACTTCATCATGAATAACGGTAGACATAGTTTTTGTGCATATATAAAGTGCTCGATAATATTCATAAAGTTTGCTTTTTATTCCTTTTATACAAAAATATGTACATTTGGCGTTCATCCACTGGCGCCATGTGGTCTAACCATCAAGCAAAATCAAATTATTAGCGTTATTAATCAGTGGATTGATTTTCTTGTGGATAAAAAGTAATATTATTATTCTTGTTCATGATTCTCAATTGACAAAGCTGAATTATTATGCTAATGCTATTTATCCTCAGTGCATCTTAATCAAATTCCAAATCAGGTATATATATCAATATATGCACATCCATGTAACCAAATTACATATCATTTCTAATCTCCATCTCTCTCTCATGTATCTACATGAGTCGACGTAAATACCAGTCAATAGTCGTGAACGATTGTTATAGCCAAGCGAAAAGATCGATAATGAATACGACCCGACATACAAATTAGTTGAAAAAAAACCCAAAAACGACCTTCCAATTGGTTCCAATAATGAATACCCTTTCCATGTGCCATCTCAATGTCACATGGGCCTTATTACCTTATCCTTCGCAACATCATATAACCTCCACAAATAATTATTCACTAGTCTCTATCACATAGCATATAACCACATATACACACACACATACATACATGTATGCTTACGTACATGAAACATATATACATACGAGCGTAACACCTTATATATCTATACTCTTTTGATAACCGTATTGTTTAAACACCTAGATTTGGTACGTTGCATTTAATTATTAGAGTACTAACGAAGCTGTCCAAATCACATTATTCGAGTTGATCTTGATTAACTTTGTTGATTTGGCAAGCCATTCCAAGAATGGGGCATCATGTTGATTTCTTGGTTACACTATCCCATGCATGGATAGTGATTTTTTTTTATGTAGATATAATGTAAGTTGTCTTATTATTATTTATTATATTTACTGAATAATATAAGAAATATTAAAACATATATGTAGGGTGTAGGTCGGTTCGCTGTCTAGCAGTTGGTAGTTAATTCAGGTAATTCTTTGTGTTTATTAAAATATCCGCATGCAGATTATTTAATGAATCTTGAGGTCAATACCCGGAAAGTGGGAATATTAACTAATAATGCAAATACCCTCAATCGTTACTAGCTTCCACATCTTATCTCTGTCAACAATGAACATGCCCATGTCAGAGAGAGTCCTCTTGTATCATGTTCATACTTTTTCATATAATTTAGGGGTAAGAGGTTATCTCCGAATCCGTCAAAGTTGTGTTTAGTTCACTAAACAAAACCCCTTAATGGTTGATACATACAGTCACTTAGTGACCAGTTTCTGAGACATGCTGAATGATTCAAATGCTACCTCTTGTATCATGTTCATATTTCTTTTATTTTCAAACTTTTAACACTTTAACGCCGCAATGGCTTGGCCGTGGATGAGCTCTTTTGTTTGTAACTTTTTTACTAAATTGATAAAATTTAATAAATGATCATATGATTTTAAATATGTCTTATGACTTGCCCGTGTAATACACGTGTTCTAAAGCTAGTATATTATAAAAAATATACTATTTTGGTGATTTTCGGTAAGAAATCTAAATTAACAAATAAATTCATAATAGGAATGAGTCTTTTAGTGACCACCTGAAAACATTTATATCAAACATTAACTGCATGGAATTGGAACCCCATTGATTAATTGTAATAAAGACATACATAAAATAAAATATTCAAAATATCTAAAATTCATTTAAACATGATTACGACTTTCTTATAAGTCGTATTTGGTTCATGAAATTTAATTTAATTAAAAAAAACCCATTAGTTTGTGTTTGGTTCACTAGGTGATAAATTTTGGAAGGAATTCATTCCATAAAATCGTTCATTCAATTACTCACTCATAGGAATGTTACTTTGACTCCGCACCTCAATGGAAAGTATAAAATACTTTAGAATTCATCACATGTTACTTAAATGCCCTCAAAACAATTTGTGAGGTTGATTTCAACTTAACAAAGCTTTGACGGGCCGGTTCCAACGCCATTAGAATGAGTTTAATCGAAGTTTATTTGGTCAATGGTTTCATGGTTTCCCATTTTTTGTTCCTCAATTTACTCATATATATATATATATATATATATATATATATATGGGATGGTTCAAGAGAGAAATGATATTATTGCAAGAAATGTAAGAAATGAATATGGACTACTAGTTTTATTTTAAGTTTTAAATGTTTAAAGTTAAATAAAGAAACTATTAATTATTCTCTTTCTTCAATTAATATAACTAATAAACCATAATACTTATTTATTTAATATAACTACATAAATTATTATAATTAGAAAATATTAAGAACCCATTTATTTTTATAACTTACTTTTTGTTTCTTGAATTTTTATCCTACACACGTATAATTTATTCATACATTAAAATTTCTTTCTATCCAAAACTAATTTCTTCAAACTCAATATATTAATATCCATCAACACATACTTACATTATGATAATAATACAAAAATATAATTTTACATGTGTTTGCATTAGATATCAACAAAAAACATACAACCTACACAAAAACGTATAATCTACACTTGTTCTAAGAATAAGACAGCATATAACCTACACACGAAAAACATTTAACCTACACACAAAATTCATCATCAATAAAATACACACGCACACGAAAGCATATAACCTACACACAAAAAACACCTACACACAAAAATTTTAACTTTGTGTAGATTATCTACACTTGTTCAAAACAAGTGTAGGTTATATAACTTTTTAGTTTATATAACTTTGTGTATGTTATATAACTTTGTGTAGGTTGTATATTTATTTAACTTTGTGTAGATTATACGTTTTTATTGCTCAAAACTAGTGTAGGTTGTATATTTATCGAACTTAAATACGTTGATATATGCTAATATATTGAGTGAAAATTATTTTTTTTAATATAAAGAAATAGTATTATATGAATAAATTGAATTTACGTTGAATAAAATGAAGAATGTGTAAATAAAAAATAAAACTAAATTAGTGTTTTTATCTTTTTAATTATTATAGTTAAATTAGTTAGATATATTAATTAGAGATATTTATTATGGTTATATTAGTTGTATTAATTGGAGAGAGAGAGCGCATTTATTGTTGCATTAACATCTTTTTTATTTAATTTTAAATATTTAAAACTTAAAATAAAACTAGTGCCTCATATCCATTTCTCTCATTTTTTGCAATAATTTGATTTCTTTCTTGAACTTAAACCTATATATATATATAGGTTCAAAAAATAACTCCGAAAAAGTGAGGAATTGAGGAACCCCCTTACTAGTCTGTGATCATCTCCCTCCATCTTATTATGCACCATCGATCATCTACGTTACGTTATTTCTGTAAGAAAAAAAAACCTCCAAAAAAATTTAAAAAAAAAAATAATTTAAAAAAATAAAATCCAAAAAATGTACACCATAAGACTAGATGAATAATTTAAGACTGAGTTTCTCAGTTTCCTAATAAACTATAATGTAATATTATAACTAATAGTTGTATAAAATAACAAGAATGACAAAAGAGATATATACACATTGTTAAATTTTAAAGGTTAAATCTACTTCAATCAAGTTTATATACTTTTCAGCCCTTCAAACAATTATACTAATAAGAAAAATGTTCGAAAATCACCCGTTAGACGAGAGATTCTCATATTGGCATGTTAGTTTGCTTAATTATAGAAATAGTTTGTTCCAATCCAATCGTGACGAATAAGATTCAACGCTTAATGAGAACTTGACATGTGGACTCATATCTCATCAGAACGATGAGATATTGAGGCCACGTGTCATGTTCTTATTGGACTGTGAATCTCATCGTGAAGATGAGATTGAGAGGGAGCTTCCTTGAAATTTGAATAAAGGGATAGATCATTTTTAAAATCTCTCTTATCTAACGGGTCATTTCAAAATTTTCCAATAAAATAGGAATTTAGCTTGTGGCAATCATAAGATGGGACACAAATGGAGGCATGTGTGAGCATGTGTTGATGTACAATATTCCATGCTCTGACATGTGACATATCATGTATAACATAAATGTCGACTTTATTGATGATATTAGCTTGATGAAGTTGCTCCAAACAATTCAATTAATATACATGTGAGTTGAGACCTACGTTTTAAATGAATATATCTCAAAACGTTAAAATTAAAAGAAGCGTACATAATAAATGCCTTCAAATAGAAGACTTTTAAACCACATGATTTTATCTTGATTCAGAATTAAGCTAAGATGTATGTTATAACCTTAGATTAAATAAAAGGGAAATCCCCATAATATTTATTTTATGTGAGAGTGTCAAGGAATCATCAACCATTCTCAGAAGTTCCTATATTGTTCACACCGATTCCGTCACCGACGACGGTTTAGCATAATGAAGAAGGTTTTTACTGACCAACACCACATCTGCCACACCCCAACCTACGGCGGAACATGCCGGGGGTCGACATAATTTATATCATAGCTCAAAGACACTAAAAATAATAATAAGTGTCAATTTCATATTTATTCATTCAAATCATGGTACACAATAGTTTCACAAAACAAAATAATTCAAAACATTACATCAAAATCAAAATAACAAATTATTCTTTATTTTTATTAAACCTAAGGTATAACTAATGTCTTGCATCTTCAATCATCCTATGTAGCTACCTGCAATATACGTAAAAATATATATTTTGTCAACAATAATGTTGAGCAAGATCACAAGTTTTGAGATATATATAATGATAAAAATGACAATTCCTTGCGATAATGTGTATTACGTCAACTAGCAAAACATAAAATAAAAGTGTCTTTTCAACATGCCACTAGATTCGGACATGTTTACTCGGACGGCGTATGATCATCCTATGAAGATGATGATGAGGATGAGATATCAACCAACCATAAAACTGTAACACATAGTCATATAACCTTTAGCAACTAATCAAGCAGTATCATAATATGCAAATTGTGGAATTATGTTTGAGTTATACTTGTATAATAAATAACTATTAAAGTTGTGTACGCATAAAGTCCCCAAAAATAAAAATAGAAAAGGGGGAATGTGATTACTCATCTTGATTGGTCAATGAATATATCGGGTCTTTGATCAAGCTTGGGTGAGTCCTAATGAGTAATACCTAAATCTTAGTAATCAAGGTTTCTTTAGAATGTGTTGGATATATAAATGTCAAAGAAACATATAACACAACTAAAAGTTGAAAATGACACAAGAAAAACGAACTCAGTTTTTGGACAAATTTCTGTCACAGATTGCATAAGGAACAACTTTCCTTTAGAAAGTTTGCCTAGATTGAGACCCGAGATAAGCTAAAATAGTCGATCTTCACAGAAGGTGCAAATCTGCGCACTAATTTTAAAATAATGTTTGTGAAGCCATACGAAAACATAAAAATACAAATAAATAGTCGTTAGAACCATAACTCAATAAAGTTAATGATAAGATTTTTCCTTGCATCGTTCCGGTTTGTTATGACCAGGTTATTGTTCGACCTTTGTCGAACAATTCTAATGTCAAATCTAGAACATTTTAAACAACAATGTTTTTAATGCTTTGGAATGAATTTTGATAAGAAAATTATGAACCACTTGTGGTATGATAAATACAATATGTCTAATAATTTTAAATCCTAATGGTTCTTGAATTAAAATAAATAAAACAAACAAAAACCTTAAGAATGTAAGAACTTGTTAAGGTGTGACCATTATGGATCAACTTGCAAACTTATGTTCTTTGTCTCCTTCACCCTATACATCATAGTGTATGTCACACCCCGATCAAAGGCGGCGGAACATATCAGGCGTAACGTATTTATTGGACAGTAGCTCAAAAGGCGCTAATTAAAGCGACAATAATTATTTAATTTCATTTATATTAACAAGTACACACGTTCAATAAACACAACAAATACATCATACCTTTGTATTTTGAATAAATATCCTAAGATAAAACTAATATCTTCGATCTTGAACAATATCAATTACTTGTACATGTTGCATGTATAAAAATAGAGTTTGTCAACACGAATGTTTGTGAGAATACATAAGTTTTAGTTTTATATATATAGATAGGTAAATCACAATTCATATGTAAATGGTGAGCATTACAAATTTTATGAAAATGTACTAAATAGATATGGACCCGTTCCTATTGATGCAAAAACAATGTACTTGTGTAAATGTATGATCATACTAGATGAAAATAGATGAGGATGAGATATCAACCACTAAATATAAAATAAACAATTAAGCACATAGAGCATGCAAAAATCACAAATAAACATATATTGAATTGTGTTTTGAATAGATATGAAAATAAAATATGAGTAAAACTGTATAAGGTATAAATGCTACACCCAAAATATAAAAGATGGAAAAGTGGGTATGTAAACTCACTTCAACGAGTGGATTAATGAATATGAGATAATGATAAAATTAAGATAGAAACGGCTGGCTTCTTGTGATACGTTGATAAAAGTTCTTAGTTGTTAACGATAATATAAATTAAAATGAAATAATTACAAATACAAGACTTATGACGAATTTGAAATTTGATAGTTTAAGTAAAATTGTAATTAAAATTTTGTTATCATTATTATTATGGTTTATTATTATTCCGGTTATTATTATTAATTAAATAAGTATAAACATTATAATTAAGTAATATGATATAAATATAATATGAGAAAGTTAACGAGCATTTATTATAATACTCTAAAACAGTTTTTTGGTCCGTTAAGCACGTGTAGAATAAATAATATTATCATATTATATATATGTGTGTGTGTGATTGATTTCTTTTGAGAACCACATATTCAATATCCATTTAATTGATTGTGTGGTTCATATTGGGTTCTTAAAGTTCTGACAACTTTTCAAGTTCTCAAAAGATCCTTCCAATATATATATATAGATTAAGGATACAAGTTCAAAAACAAGGAATCTATAGAAACCGGGGTTCAATCTATCAAAACAACGTTTATTTAATGTTTTAAAAATGTTATGGTAAAAATCTTGATAAAAAAATGAATTTAAAAAAAATAATAAAACTCAAAATCAGGCCTAGGGGACATGAACCCGCGCCCTAGGTCGGTTCTCAGACTTAACATAACAAATTATGGCAATCAGGCAAGCGTATTAAGCTGGTTATAATATAAGAAGGTTAATTTGTAAACAATGTTAAATCTTATTTTTTCCCCAATTCAAACCCTAGAATTTCAAATCGGGTTAACTGGTTATAATTGATTGAAATTGGTTTGGGGTTAATGTTTGTTGTATAGAAATGAACCAAATACAGGTAACAATTACCAGTTCCAGTGACGAACTGGGGGTTTAATGATGAGAAAAAGCTCAGGCCTCTAGCTTGAATTCGGTATGGGCCTGGACGGCTTTGGATAGTGAATTGAATAAGGGTTTACATTCGTGGGCGTCACGAGTCTAATTGCATTCTATTCGTGTATTTATAGTGTATTAAGGTTGATTAAAGTCGCGGTTTGCTAAGTTTTAAGAATGAGTCAAAAGTTGTCAATTAGTCATTGTTTTCCAAGATTAAGGTGTCGTTGGAACGCGTTTAGGATCAAGAATGATTTAGTAATAATCAATCGTGTTTTTGGCCGGATTTTATGGATTAAAGTTGGTAAAGATGGTGGGTATTGATGGCGACGGGCGGGAAGGAGGAGGGAACTCCAATTGTGAACAAAAGTTGCTAATCAATTCATAGACCTTGGGATTGGGTGCACATGGGGGTAGAAGGTTAGTTAGGTGTGGGGTGGGGTGGGGGGGGGTATGTACATTGCTCAAAGTTATTTATCATATAATACTCAACTAATAATTAAATTGCGGAATTAATTGGATATATACACACACTTATAATTGCAAGATTTTTATTTAATAACGAACATTCGAATAATAAATGAGACAAAAGAAAACAAACGGGTCAAGTTTCGTGTTTGGAAAAAAATGAATGTTACAGAGTATAGATTATGTGAGATCATAAACATGATTAGATGAGGGTCTTACAACCATTATAACAATAAGAAAATAAGAAGAAACAAACAACAAAGACAAGAAAATATGAACAAAACTTTATGGATAACTTGTTTTTTGAGATGAACAAACACAATAAGATATATAATAAAAACTCAATTGGAAGAATTATATTGAAGAAGAAGAAGAATGAGCAACGGAAATTGATGACAATAAGAGGGTATTTATAGTTGTGATTAGAAGGGGGTTAAGTAGGTAACTCTTTGAGAGAAAGTTGTGTTTGAAATATGATATAAAGATGCTTTTCTTTTAATATAAAATGTCACATAAAATACTTAAAACAAAAGTTAATTTAAGATAACCATAATTATTTATGTTTCATGTTAAAATATTAATCTACACAAACCGGCTAGTTCAATGTGTCAAACTAACGATTACACATGTAAACAATGAAATGTGTATGGATTCAAGTATTTACACATATGAAAATAATGTTAATAACTTGAAATAAATTATTTGTGATTCAATAATAATAATAATATAGCGTTGAAATCGAGGTTGTAACTTAACAAATACAAATCAGTGATAAATATCATAATAAAAAAATAGTCTTTCATTAAAATCAAAATTTTAAAACGGGTCAGAGTTTCGTGTTTAAAAAATAGCAAATGTTAAAACATCCCCATGTGTCGTATCTACTGGAGCGACGACGCTTTTTAAAATTTAAATCGGTGGCGACGACATTTTTTGTTGTTTTGTGTTCCTAGCGGTGACGTCGGACTACAACAATATCATCGACGGGGTATTTTTATGCAAAAGTTATCGTCCAACACAGATTTCGTTCAAAACTTGTCGGTGAAGAAGGATTTGGAACAGGTGACTGGTTTTGATTAGCTCAAACAAAACTCGTCTGAGAAGACGGATTTTGTTCAAAACTTGCCTCCGCTTGTGAGTTTTGTGTGGCTATTATGAAATGTAAAAAAATTGTTAGCTATTTAAGAATCATTCTTTTTAAATGAAATTCTTCCTTAATGTAAACTCATAGCTTATTTCAAATAAAAGAAATATATTTTAGTAATTTTAAGAATTGAGATTTAAAAAGTGTATTGATAAAAGAAGATCATCTTTACCAAGTCATCCCCGCCTTAAATAATATAATTTAGAATTTAGTATTGATAATCACTTTATTTGAAATAATATAAAGTAATGTTGAATAATGCTACTCCCTCCAATTCCTTCATTCCTTGTTTGTTATTCATCATCCATGACATTAGCAAATCAATTCCACAAAATTCTTTTCAAATTAGCTATAAAATAACAAAATTGTGGGCTTTATCCCCATTATTGGGGTTTGGGATGTTGGTCACTTTAAAGTGATAATTAAAAACAAATAAAATTACAACTACAAAATCTGTATACAATCAATGATATCATATAAAATAATTTTAAATAGTTGTTATATTGTAAATATTCAAAAAGCAACTTGAATGGTGACAAGAGGTTGAAAATTAGCAAACAAATTTTGTCGTTAAGACGGTTAACAATATGACATAATTTATCATAAAAAATGCATGAAAATATAATAAAGGTTTTAAGGTTATACTATAAAAATGTATCATAAAAATTATAATTTTGTATCAACCTCGACCTTTTATAATACATATAAATTCTTTAAACATGTCAAAAATACATGAAATAGTCTTCAAGCTAATTTTTATACCCTGAGTCTCTCAAATTATTTAAACAACAATATCTAGTAAAATCTCATATACAGCCAAATTGTAGGTAAGATATAGAGAGGGTGAATTATCGGTAAACCATACATTCATTATTAAAAATATAAAGAATGCTTCTATGCGTAATCCAACTCCAAACCCATATAATACTAAGTTAGTAACACATAAAATGTCAAAAGGATAAAAAGGGAAGCGGAAGAAAATATATATAAAAACCATCAAAAGTAAAGAAAAAGTCAAGTCCTCTTAATAAAGCCGCTAAGCAAAATATATTCTAAAATCTAAATGCATCTTAAAAATTAAATAAAAAATTTATGAATTTTGCATACATGTGAAACGATCATTTCACCATAACAACCATCAATGGCATAAAAAGCATGGAAAGTTGGCTTAAACCAAGACAATGGAAGTTGATTATCCAAAAATATAGGAAGCATAAAGTTAAATTACGTTACAGTTAAAGCGATTTTTTATTATTTTTAATTTAAAAGGGTAAAATAGAACTTTGCTATTTGTTTACTAGTTATTGCACTTTACACTTTATTTTAATGGAAAATGTCAAATTTGGTAATCTTTTTTGTGATAAAAATATGTTCTAAAGTATGTAGCTCTCTTTTAAAACTTAAGAGTTAATTGATGCACCATTGTGGTCAACACCTCTTTACAGCTTAAGCACATATGGTGATTATTTGGCACCGTGAGCCCCATATCGTGTAATTCGTTACAGTCAACACCTTACCATGAACCTAACGTTTATTTTTTGTTAAGTATCATTTGAAAAGACCTTTATTTGTTTACATGCAACTCTATATTTGTTTACTATTGGGTAGTTGTTTAATTTAATGTTATAGTTTAGCTAGGTAATACGGAGTAGTAATTCCAAAATGCTAATAAAATATTAATTAAGTAATGATATGAGTTGCTCCTGAACTATTAGATATCAAGTCACTTCAGCTAATAATTGTTTTTAATAGCTTGGTTAATTAACCATTTTATAACACTTGTTTTTGGGTTTGTTAGTTAATGTTTTACTGCATACGTGACAGTAACGTGACACAACTTTTTGATTAATTAACCCGTTATGCAATACATAGTCTAAGCATAATACAGACATCCTCACCATGTATGTCAGTAAAATATTATTTACATGACTCAAACCCGTAACCGTAATGTAATATCATAGCACCCTTAATAAAAATTATGATTTTATTAGCAATATATAAATGAAATATACTTATTTGAGTTTAAAAAAGTTAGGACAAATCTTTTGCTTTGATATGATTGGCCTACTTTTTGAAGGAAATGGTATTTGAAGCATAAATGTGCCTCTTGCTAACGTGTAAGAAAATGAAACGACACGTTTTTTATTTTATTCAAAAAGAAATATAAAAGCAAGATTGATTAGCGGATAAAACGCGGAATTTAAGCTTTCGACGTGTAGGACAAACACACATCACTCGCTATTGCATTATGTCACATTCCCTCAAACGGCCATTATTAGACCATGTGTAGTCGTAAAGCTCCATATACAGGGGTTATGCGCCACGTGGCGTCCAGTCAGAGTTATGGTTTTGTACAAAAACAGGCTGTAGTCATAACTCTCCACATCCAGGGGTTATGCGCCACGTGGCGCCCAGTCATTATAATTTTATTTGTTTTTTCTAAATAATAATTCATTTAAATAAATTAACATAAAATTAAAAATTACATTAAACTTCCAAATAAAAATTACATTAAACTAAATTAAAAAAAAATACATCAAATTAAAATAAAAAAACATAAATAATACTAATAAAACTAAAACTCATTTATATTTTTCTAAAATTTTCGCTCGTCGAGTGGCTTTTAGAGATTGGACTATCGGGCATATTGACCGAAACCGAGAATATTTTGGTTGTTGTTTGGAAACATGATGGTAGAAATATTAGTGTAAATATTTGTGTAAATTGATAGATTGGAAGGAATGTGTTAAAAAATATGAGTTTGGTTTGTTTATATAGTATAAATATAATTATATATATTTTTTTTAAAACTCCAACGGCTCCATTCAACGGTAACATTTTGATTCTCGTGCCCATTCTAGCGTTTTAGACACAACGCGGAAAAAAAAAACTTTAACATAACGCAGGGGGGGCGGTGTACCCCCGCGTTTTCGTCCTTGAAGCTACACATAACGCACCACTACGGGTGGTCTAACTATCATCTTAAATATTTATTTCCGTTTGTTACTCATGAGGTACTCACGCAGTCACGCCTCTTAACCATGGTATATAATTCGTAAATAATAAAGGAACAATATGTATATTTATGTATTTATGATGTTGTGATTTTTGGTAACCTGTTATAAACAGTTCTTCTATTCGTGTTAGCTTAGTTACTATTTATGATTTGCGTCTATCTGACTATATGTGGAACTTAGTTATTACTGATGTCATTACGAACTTTGTTACTAGTGATCACATAGTTCCTTATGATCACCGGCCAACACCTGATTCAACAGTTCTTAGTGATCATACAACTCATTCGCTTTAATTATCGTTGATTGCTCAGTTAAGGTTGGTGAATTAGTCAATTACCACTAGTGATGCAATTCTACTATCATGTAGATCAAAAGCAAGCTCAGGAGAATATTGAAAGTATGAAGAGAGAACATGAGAAATTAAAAAAAGTTGAGAGTTACATACTTGGGTGCAATTTACGCAACTTTAAACTAGTTACATACATCTTACAAAAAATTACCAGTCAACATACTTTTTACAAGAATTTACTAGTAAGTAATAACATACTTATTACGTACGTCACATTAAAAACCGGAGACAAAAACTAATAAATGTTTTAAAACTGGTTACATACGTGTGCTTTTTAGTTATGTATATTCTACTCATCCCCTCCACAAATTATAAAGTTCCAACGACTCTGACAAGCGACGTCATGTGTCTTCTCTTCACATGTCTCCTCGCACTATGCCCCTATCAAGCCCTTCCGTCATGGTGTTTGATCCCCTTGGATCAGTGATGTGGCTACTGGTGCGGGTGGGTTAGGATTGTGCCACAACACAACACATAATCTTAGTTGAGTATATCATGTCTATCATTGTTGTAACAAACGAACACTAAATATTATGAGAGCAAAATGTATTGCTAAATAACACAGAATCAATTTAACTATTTAATATTTTCCATATTTAACCTGTACAAATCATATTAATTTAAGTTACTTTTAGTTGAAAATTAGTCTTTCACACAACTGAAACTAAAAGCAAGACTCTCGGTGACAATTCTACTAAAGGGATAAATTTCTATAAAAGAATATACTTGATAAACTAAAATTGTTGTGATGACGTACCTGCCTCCAAAAAACCATTTGTTGCAAAATAAATATAAAAAATAATAATAATTCAAATGGCTTTTGCTAAGTATCCAACACGTGGTCATGCTTGATGTAGACCTTTTCAGTATTTATACCCCCTCCCCCTCCTTACTTTCTCCCAAACTCAAACTCACTACAATTCCTATATGATCTTTACAACCACCACTTCAAACAACACCAATGGCTTATTCTACTTCAAGTTCTACTTGTACTCCTAATTGGAAAAACAAACTCTTACCTTCTTCTAAAGACATGTTTGCTCCAAATTCGTCTTCGGTTTCGTTATGCACGAAACCGAATTCACAATTTTCAAAAAAGTCGATTGTTTCCGCCCTTCAAACGCCTTCAATTGTACATATTCCTAAACATGTTCCAATGAAAAGTTCCAATTCCAGTTCCACCGCTGGAATTGAATTACCTGCTACTAATTCTCCAGCGGTGGGACAGAACTGGAACTTATTACAAAAAGTTGCCGCAATGGCGTTGGACGCCATTGAGGACGGAATAAAATCTCGCGAGAAACAACACCCGTTACCCAAAACCGCGGACCCGAATGTCCAAATAGCCGGAAACTTCTCTCCGGTACCGGAACAACCCGTTCGGCATAATTTACCGGTGGTCGGAAAAATCCCGGACCACATCGAAGGAGTTTATTTACGAAACGGGGCCAACCCGTTATTCGAACCAACCTCTGGCCACCATCTATTCGACGGGGACGGCATGATTTATGCCGTGAAGTTCGATAACGGGTCAGCCAGTTACGCCTGCAGGTTTACAGAAACCTGCAGGCTTGTGCAGGAACGCGCCTTTGGGAAACCAGTGTTCCCAAAGGCGATTGGCGAACTCCACGGACATTCCGGGATCGCCAAACTTTTATTATTTTACGCTCGCGGGTTGTGTGGTTTACTCGACCACACGAATGGAATTGGTGTGGCGAACGCGGGTTTGGTTTATTTTAACAAGCGGCTTTTGGCTATGTCCGAAGATGACTTACCGTATCATGTTCGGGTAACACCTTCGGGTGATTTGAAAACCGCTGGAAGGTACAATTTTGATGGTCAGTTAGAGTCAACGATGATAGCTCACCCGAAACTTGACCCAGTTTCGGGTGAGTTGTTCGCATTGAGCTACGATGTGATTCAAAAGCCGTACTTGAAATACTTTCGATTTTCGCCCGATGGGAAGAAATCAAAAGATGTGGCGATCGATTTGGAGAAACCGACGATGGTACATGATTTCGCAATCACGGAGAATTTCGTGGTTGTCCCGGACCACCAGGTGGTGTTTAAGATGTCCGAAATGGTTACCGGCGGGTCTCCGGTGGTGTATGATAAAGAGAAGGTGTCACGGTTTGGTGTTCTTGACAAATATGCCGAAAACGGGTCGGGTATTAAATGGGTTGAGATTCCGGATTGTTTCTGTTTCCATTTGTGGAACGCATGGGAAGAACCCGATTCTGACGAAGTCGTCGTAATCGGGTCCTGCATGACTCCAGCGGATTCGATATTTAACGAATGTAACGAGGAATTAAAGAGTGTTTTGTCCGAAATTCGGCTTAATTTGAAAACCGGGAAATCTACTCGTCGTCCGATCATTTCGCCCCAAGATGACGTCAACTTGGAAGCCGGGATGGTTAACAAGAACCTCCTTGGCCGAAAATCGCAATTCGCTTATCTCGCAATTGCGGAACCGTGGCCTAAAGTGTCTGGTTTCGCAAAAGTTGATCTTTCGACTGGCGAGACTAAGAAATTCTTCTATGGGGAAGAAAAATACGGGGGCGAGCCACTGTTTCTCCCGAGAAACAGGAGAAACAGTGATTCTTCCGTCGCAGAGGACGATGGCCACATTCTGGCCTTCGTCCACGACGAAAAAACATGGGAATCAGAGCTTCAAATCGTTAACGCAATGACGATGGAGTTAGAGGCGACAGTGAAGCTCCCGTCGAGGGTTCCATACGGGTTTCACGGAACGTTCATCGCGTCCGAAGATTTGGCAACTTAGGCATGAAAAAATCAGAGGTTTCCAGCGAGATTCTACCGGAGGGATGGCTGGAGTTCATCCCCGGAGAGTCTCCGAAAACATTCTAAATATTGGGGATTGTTTTTGATTTTTTGAATTCTTTAGGGTCTTTTCTTGAGTTACATACATTTTGAGGGGCCAGTTTGTAGCTTGTGTAAAATGAAGCTCAGCTGGTGTCCCATAAGTTAGTTAGATGTTTGAGTACATATGTTTAATTAATGTACTTGATATATGTTTTATTGGAAATAAGGGTATATAATATGTGAATTTTATACTTTTAGTCCCTATATTTATGCACCACATCTTTATACCGTTAAAGGTTAGTTGTTGTTTACTTGGGACACGACACATGGGCACACATAAATCAATATCGAAACAAAAAGTTAGAACTTGTAATCCGTTAAGACATCTTAAATCTTTAGTTATCGACAAATAATGAAGTGACAACTCATACGATATTTTTTTTATACTTATATGATAGTTGTTGACTCATTATTATTTTTTAAAGAGATTTAACGTTTTGATTTTGATGTCTCTATTATGCGTGTATTATCATCGGCGTTGAAGATGCCGATAGGCGATAGAAGGAATTAATAAGAATTATCGGGATTAATCAGATTGAAATTTAAATGTAAATTTTCAAATATGCATATGTGTATTAAATTTTTATATATAATAGGTGATTAGTGATTAGTAGGTGCCAGGCGAGAGTTTTACAACAATGATTGTCATTAAATTTAGGAGTTATATGATTATAGAATTATTAGTTGCAAAGAATGAAAATTTTTGAAGACTTACAAAAAGTTAGAACTAAAAATAAATTTGTTTAGCTTAAAGTCACAATTATTATAGCTACTTTACTAAATCCAAACATCCCAAAAGAGTTAGAATGGTAAGAGGCCATGTGGTGTCACATGTGCAATAAATAGGAATTCTGGTTTTATGAACAGTCATACCATAGTTTTACATTGTGGTCCACAAAACCTCACATCTATATAGGTCCCAAATAATTGGACCAAACTTTTGTGGTTAGTTGGTTATCAAATTATAAAACGAAGATGATATTATTCTGAAAATAGTTTGTGATAATATGAAGTTGAAAGAAACTAATAACATGAATCAGGACTGAAGAAACACTAAGTGAACCCCGGGCAGATTACTGGTAACTTGGGGGTTAGATAGATGTTTCCCACGAGGGGTGAGACCCTGAGAAGATGGTTCTTCTGATAACCTGCAAAACAGACACCATGAGCTTGTCACTGAGAAGGGGGGGGGGGGGGGGTTCCTCCTTGTGACCACCCTCCGGCGTGAGAATCAGACTAGATTGCTCGTTAAATATAGGTGTATATTAAGAGATTGCTAGAGCAGATATCAGGTATTATATGATGATACAAGATAAGATCAAATGGTCATACCATTTGTGGTATTTATAGCCGAAGGTAGGTTTCCAAGGAG
This sequence comes from Bidens hawaiensis, assembly GCF_021521415.1. NCBI lineage: Eukaryota > Viridiplantae > Streptophyta > Magnoliopsida > Asterales > Asteraceae > Bidens > Bidens hawaiensis. The sequence goes on along the minus strand of NW_027491823.1, from coordinate 647,761 downwards.
GTGTGGCCGGCTGCAACAGTGTTCTTGTTCCACCAACAATGGCCTACGCACATGCCCTGCTGGTAGTTGGTGGGTAGGCAGCGGCTGATAGTGACCAGGCCTGCTGTGTACTATTCCTTTTCCACCAACTGCCGGCTACGCACGTGGTATGGCAGTAGTTGGTGAGTAGGCAGCGGCTAATAGTGACACAGTTCAGGAGCATGCTGCTCGCCATACTGTGTCAGTAAGCTGTCGTATCTTTAGTCAGATCTTTTTCCCATACCTCGTCAGGTACAGTACAGAAGATCTTCCCGTATCATACGGACTGGCTTATTTGGGCGGGAGTATTCCCCCTCCCGCCCTTGTGCGGGATTGTTCCCGGCTTTGCTCATTCCTTCAGGTGACACTGAATGATTGAGAGCTAAGTACCTTGTGCGTGTAGCCTTGCTGCGCGGGTGGCCTTCCCTGATGGCTTGTATCCGAGGCTGCGGGGACAGGCGGAGTCCTTCACCATTGGGAGGCATTTCCTGCGGGACCAGCTTGCGTACTGCGCGTAAGGACGTCACGTCTCTGAGCATGGTTGGTCCTGCGGGTCCAGTTGGTTTCTGCGCAGACGTCCCTCTTCAAGGTGAGTCTTGCGGGTCCAACTGGGCTCTGCTGGGACCTACCTCTTCAAGTCCCCCCAGTCCAATGTTCTTCTCATGAGTGTTTAATAAAGTGAGGTGAACTTTTGGACTTAAGCAAAGGGTTTTGAAAAGGGTTTTTTAAGGTTTTCCATGGGGATTCCTCCCGCGGAAGTCCTTGTCACTTGCAGAAATGCCCGAGTTTCCTGCTTGGTCTTTGGGTATGATGCGGGTAGGCTGTAACCTCCGCGCAAGTCAGGAGCGTTGAGTCCCACTTGTGTGGATTCTCCATGAGGTTTTGGTAGTTTTAAACATAGTGATCAATTATGTTAAGACCACCAATTCCATCCTGGAGCTTCAAACAACGTAGTTATCGACGTTCCCGCTATGCGGGGATGTTATTTCCGTTTCCGCAAGCATTGCCCAGAAGATCTTGGTTTCAATTCCCAGCGGAGTGCTAGGTATGTGAAGGGTTTTGCCTTAACACTGTACCTGCGCTCGTCTTACGGTTATTTTACTTCCAAGGTATTCCTGGCGTCAATTCCTTGCGGGTGCTAGGTATGTGAAGGGTTTTGCCTTTACACTGTACCCGCACCCGTCTTATAGTTACTTGGTTGCCGAGGTACTTGGCTTCAATTCCCTGCGGGTGCTAGGTATGTGAAGGGTTTTGCTTTTACACTGTACCCGCATCCGTCTTACGGTTACTTGTTCGCCAAGGTTTTCTTGGCTTCAATTCCCTGCGGGTGCTAGGTATGTGAAGGGTTTTGCCTTAACACTGTACCCGCATCCGTCTTACGGTTACTTGTTCGCCAAGGTTCTTGGCTTCAATTCCCTGCGGGTGCTAGGTATGTGAAGGGTTTTGCCTTAACACTGTACCCGCAGCCGTCTTACGGTTACTTGTTTGCCAAGGTAAGGGGTATTTTCCCGCCTATTATTTGATCTTTTTGAATTTTGAATTTTGAAATTCGAAAGGTTGGTGAGGATAAGAACAGTCCAAACATCTGAAACGTCGTGCGACGGTTTCTTCTGACTGTGTCAGGACGTGCAGGAAGTTATGGTGACGTGACAGTACATGGTCATTCCAGACGCTTTTTCAGGCGCGTGGCCGCGAAATTAATGGTACGCGTCCTGTCAACAGCTGTTGCCAGCTTGCTTTTTGCTACGTGTCATAGTTTCATTGCACCTTCGATTTCTCTCTCCTCCGCATTAATTTCATCGCATTAATTGCGATTAGTATATAAAGGGGTAGAGGGCTCTTTGTAATTCACACTTTCACTCTTCTCTTCATCTCTTAAGCGATTTCCGGCAAATACTCCCCTTTTCAGGCAAGCATTCTCCCGAAATCGTTTTCTTCTTTCCTTCACAAGATGTCGTCTCGTGATGCTGAATCCATAGCCGATGACAAGAGTACTGCTGGTGAGTGCCAGTGTGCTCTGCCTGGCGATATGTACCGGTATGTCGTCAGGAAGTTCATGCTCGAGTCTCTCGAGCCTGAGTTTCCCGAACCCCATCATACTGTGTACGATGCCCCCAGAGGCAAGATCGGGGTTTATGCAGCATTCTTTGTTTATGGGAATCTTAGGTTCCCATTGACAAAGTTTGTTTACCGTGTCCTCGAGAGGCACGGTGTTCATCTGACCGAGTTGCACCCGATGGCGATCGCGAAGATTCGCCACTTCGAGTGGGTGTGCCGGATTTTGGGTGTTGAGCCCTACGTTGACCGCCTGATGACCTTCTACACTTGGAGGTGCATCCAGGGGTGGTACACGTTGACTACCCGAATCAAGGGTTTAAAGATCTGCGCGACCGAGCGCAGTCTTCGCTCGTGGAAGCGGGAGTTCTTCTTCATATCCGCTCGCGCCATCCCCATTGCCATGAAGTTCAAAAACGGGCAAGCACTTCCCAGCCTTCACGCCTCCAGCTACCAGGAGGCGGAATGGTTTGCAAAGATATCTCGGGTCCAATCTCCGGTTTACCGGTTTGCGGAGTCCGGGATGGTGATGCTGGGGATGAGCCGAGTGTGGAAGGCTGCCGATGCGCAAAAGATCCCAATCGTCCTCGAATACGGTTCGAACTCTGTTCCTTACGGTATGCCTTTTTCCCTTATGTTGATTTTGAAATTTCTTCTAACTTTTTTCTCTGTTTATTTCAGAGGGGAACGACCTTCAGTCGCTCCTAAACCCGCGGGAGGCTGACGGTCCCGCTCGGATGGGTACTCGCGCTCTAGACGAGAACGAGTTTCCCATCCTAGAACAAACGGCAGATCGGTTCGTGGAGGTCTATCCGCAAGGCCATGAGATCCTTAGCGCCAGTCGGCCAGGTAAGGCGCTCTTCGACCCTCGACCCCTCAATGTTGAAACCTCTGCTGGAATTCCTCTAATCGTATGTTCTGATGAGGAATCCGCAGATGGTCCTCTGTTGGTGCGGAAGAAGAAGGCTGCCGGCGGGAAGGGGAAGGAGAAGGTGGCCTCCATAGCCGATCCAGCGCCTCGGTCTGACTCGGAGACCGAGAGCGAATAAGTGGCGGGAAATCCTGGTGGTGATAAGACCACTGCTCCGGAGGCTGTGACTGTCACCTCCGGAGAGCCCAAGAAGACGACGGTAACCGGCGCAAAGAGGCCGGCTCCATCGGGTTCGTCCCCGCCTCTCCGTACCTTCAGGCTCAAGAAAACCCGTAAGTACAATTTTCTTTTGCTTTTATCTTCATAGCTTAATATCGTTCACTTATCTTCTTTAAGCAGGCGTGGATGTTGACGCATTCCAGGGTGGAGCGCAGAGTGGTACCTCCACGCCAATGACGGTAGGCCCGGTCAGCCTACCTGAGGCGACGACCCAGGCGGCTGCGCCTGCGCCCGCTGGTTCAGTTGCTCACTCCTTTGAGCCGACTGTTCCAGCCGAGATGACGTCACCGCCGGCCGTGAGTGCGATTTTTACAGCATCTTTTACTGAGCCGGCGGTTACAATTGCTGCGGATTCCGCGGCAGCGACCGCGGCGGCTGCTACGATGCCCCCGCCATCGGCAACGACGGCCGATCCATCAGGTACGCATGGGGGTTCTCGCATCTCTCCGCCACCTTCCCATCTGCCTGACCTCTTGGATGGATTTCCGTTGGGTTCAGGTGATGGGTTCGGTGGCTATCGGCCTGTAATTGACCCTACAGGTGCGTAGGGTTCTTTTGGCCCATTTATATATATTTTCTTCATCTTTTCCTAACTGCTTTATGTTTTTTGCAGTGTCGGATTCCAATGAAGTGTATGTTCCACGATGAAACATTCGCCGAGGAACAACCCTTCGCACCCATGTGGAGTGCGTGGAATGGGCTCGTCACGCTGCTCCCAGTGGTGCGTTGGGGGAAGCCATGGCTAGCTACCAGGAGGGTAGGCTAACCAATGAGCTTCGGGTTCTCCTCGCCCGGATGCAGCCGCGCGTCGAGCTGCTTTGTCGTGAAAACGACAAGTTAAAAGCAGCTCGCCTTAAAGAAGTTGCTCAGGCGCGGGCCATCCGGGATGAGAACCAAAGGCTTTCTGCTATAGCTGCGGAAAAGGAGAAGGCCTTCAAGGCCCTTAAGGTTGAAGTTCAGGCACGACTCGAGGCCCGTTCCAAGGCTGCCCAAGCTGTTAATGAACAGCTTCGGCTGGCTAAGGAAACTGCGAGGAACGCAACCGAGAGGGCCACCAAGGCTGAAGCTGTTGCTGAGCCTCTGCGCGTGGAGAATGAAGAACTTAAAGCCAAATTAGAGGCTCTCCAGCAGGCTCATGATGCCTTGGCGATGGAGGATGCTAAGAAGCTTCAAGAAATCTTGGACCAGAGGGGGGTGCTTGACCATACCGAGCGTAAGCTAAAGGGCGTCGAAGAGGCTGCGGCTAAAGAAGTGTTGCTTGCCAACCTCAACAAGAATGAAGCCGAACGCGCCCGTAACGAAGCTCAAGCTGCCCTCCAAGAGGCTCTGGTTGCCAAGGAATGGCTTCTTCGAGAAGCGTTGTCTCAGGTAAGTCTAACTTCATGCCTTCACGCTTTTCCTTATAAATAGAAAAGGTTCTGACACTTGTATTTTTCTTTGTAGGTTGTGCATCGGGTCTTCTCAGAGACATCTTACGACGATGCTATGAGCGCAGCCCTCAACGCTTCTCACGAGGATGGGGAAAAGGCCGGCTTCCTGCTTGGTCTAGGGTTCGTTGAGAAAGGCATCCCGTCTTCCAACTTCCCTTTATTCGATGTAGATACTGAAGCCATATATGACCAAGCAGTAAATCAATACGCCGCCTTCCCGCATCCGGTGGTGGAGAAGGTAAACGAAGTTGCTGCTGCTGATGATGGGCTAGCTATCCTCAAAGCTTTCCTTGAACTGCCACGCTCTACTGATGGGGCTGGTCCAAGTGGAAGTGGCCCTGAAGCCTGATCATGAAGATCCCTTCCCACTGCTAGGATAGATTTAGCTTGTATAGATTTTTTTTTCTTTGTAGGCGGGTAGTTACCCGGCCATTCTTGTAATCAACCATTGTGAAATATAAATCTTTTTGCGGGTAAGACCGCTACTTTCGTTGGGTTCCTTGCTTTGTAAATGTTGTATGACTTGCATACTTTAGTTTAAATTAGCAATTTTCCAAGTGTTTTAGAATAAGTTAACCTTTGAACGTGGTAGATAGGTGTGAAGTTTTGATTCCTCTTTCGTGATTGTGCGGGTAGAACCGTCACTTGCACTTAGCAGGATGGCTAAACTTTACCTGCGTCTAACCTGCGTGTAGGTTTTCCTCATCTTTTGAGGATAAGTTAACCTTTGAACGTGGTAGATAGGTGTGAAGTTTTGCTTCCTCTTCCGTGATTGTGCGGGTAGGACCGTCACTTGCACGTAGTAGGATGGCTAAACTTTACCATCTGACCTGCGTGTAGGTTTTTCTTATCTTTTGAGGATAAGTTAACCTTTGAACGTGGTAGATAGGTGTGAAGTTTTGCTTCCTCTTCCGTGATTGTGCGGGTAGGACCGTCACTTGCACGTAGTAGGATGGCTAAACTTTACCATCTGACCTGCGTGTAGGTTTTCCTTATCTTTTGAGGATAAGTTAACCTTTGAACGTGGTAGATAGGTGTGAAGTTTTGCTTCCTCTTCCGTGATTGTGCGGGTAGGACCGTCACTTGCACGTAGTAGGATGGCTAAACTTTACCATCTGACCTGCGTGTAGGTTTTCCTTATCTTTTGAGGATAAGTTAACCTTTGAACGTGGTAGATAGGTGTGAAGTTTTGCTTCCTCTTCCGTGATTGTGCGGGTAGGACCGTCACTTGCACGTAGTAGGATGGCTAAACTTTACCATCTGACCTGCGTGTAGGTTTTCCTTATCTTTTGAGGATAAGTTAACCTTTGAACGTGGTAGATAGGTGTGAAGTTTTGCTTCCTCTTCCGTGATTGTGCGGGTAGGACCGTCACTTGCACGTAGTAGGATGGCTAAACTTTACCATCTGACCTGCGTGTAGGTTTTCCTTATCTTTTGAGGATAAGTTAACCTTTGAACGTGGTAGATAGGTGTGAAGTTTTGCTTCCTCTTCCGTGATTGTGCGGGTAGGACCGTCACTTGCACGTAGTAGGATGGCTAAACTTTACCATCTGACATGCGTGTAGGTTTTCCTTATCTTTTTATTAGAAATTCTGTTTTGAACCGTTCGACGCGCGGTTGTCAATAGGTTAGTGTTCAGTTCCCTTTTTCATGATTCATGCAGATAGACCGGCACTTTCATTTTGTGGGATAACTGAACTTTTCCCCTTCAACTGACCTGCGTGAAGGTTTGTCGTTTTTTGGGTTTATGCGGGTTTGGCCGCCTTCCCCACGCAACGACTTTCCACGTTTTTATGCGGTGAAAACCGGCATATCCGTGTTGAATAAATTAACCGTTCGACGCGCGGTTGTCAATAGGTTAGTGTTCAGTTCCCTTTTTCATGATTCATGCGGATAGACCGGCACTTTCATTTAATGGGAGGACTGAACTTTTCCCCTTCGACTGACCTGCGTGAAGGTTTGTCGTTTTTTGGGTTTATGCGGGTTTTGCCGCCTTCCCCACGCAACGACTTTCCACGTTTTTATGCGGTGAAAACCGGCATATCCGTGTTGATAGTTCATAAAAATGTAAAATCATCAGCGTCAATGTTTTAAGGAGAATCGTTTCCATTAGAAGTGGCTCTTGGCCTTTTCTTTACAAATTTGGAATTGATTTACATGCAAACTGTGTAAATGAGCTCCCTTCCATGTTGTTGGGATGGGAGTGCCATCGAGCCGATACGCACCTGGTTCGGGATCTCGTTCTTTACGCAGCATGTAGTCTCCACATTGAAGCTGGAATTTCATTCGTGTTTTCCCCCGCTGGGGTTCTACACGCTTCAGCCTGCTCAGCGTTCATTGTGCCACGAGGTGCGCGAGCGTCCCATCTCTGACGAATGCTTCGACCATGTCCTTCACGTCTATGCATTCTTCGGTGTTGTGGCCTTTTGTCCTGTGAAAGTCACAGTATTTGCTCCGATCAGCATTGTGACGATGTCGGATTATTTGAGGCTTTGGCCATGGGAGCTCCTCCGTGGCGAATATCTCGGTGACGCTTTTGGTGAGCGGCGTCCATCTGGAGTTCTTGGACTGTACGTTATCCCTTCCGCCTAACCGATGCTGCAAGCCGGATGAGGTGTCAAAGTTTACCCTTGACTGCCAAATGCCTAGCTTCCGTTTTTGTTTAATCGGGCGGTAAGGACATTCTCTTCCCTTGTTTTCTGAGTGTAGAGGTTTGTGCTCTGTGGGAGATCTCTACCCAGTTGCTTTTCCGTTTCCGCAAAGCGTTTAGCTGCTGTCATGATGGCATCCCATGTGGATGGCATGCCATCTTTACCCGTTAAGGTGCGGATGAGCTCTGGGTCGTTCGCGCCCTGAATAAAGGCAGCGCGAACAAGATCTTCGCTAATGTTACCCAGACTTAGCTTCTTCGAGTTGAAGCGAGTGATGAAGTCCAGCAAAGATTCATCTTTTTCTCGAATGCACTTGAGGATTGTCCATTGCTCCTCGGTATACTTTCTTTGCTGGCTGAAGTGTTGGCTAAACTTCTGTTGGAAGTCAGCCCAGTCGTAGATGTGGTTGACCGGTAGACGATCGAACCACGCTCTAGCAGCCCCGACCAGTGTCATTTGGAACATGTAACACCATGTAGGTTCCGTCCAACTACTGACGGTTGCCCCCGCTATGAATCTGTTCAAATGATCATCTGGGTCGGATATACCATCATATGTGCCTATGCTGGACATTTGTTTGGCACTTTTTGGGGCGATTGCTTCTGCAATGTCCCTTGCAAATTTGGACGTTCCCGCATTTGCAACGTTTGGTCTGAATGTTTTGGAGAAGTCTCGTGGACTTCCACCTGTGTTTTTTGGTTTGAAGGCTTGTCCAAAATGTCTTCTCGGTTGGGATTCCGTTTCCTTACACTTCCCTTTTGCCCTATGGCGAGGGTTCGCGTCGGAGTCGGATTCCTCCGAGTCATCCAAGTAATCTTCGAATTCATCAGCCTGTTGGACGTTGCGCAAGCGTTCGTCCAACTCGGCTTGGAATTCCCTCTGACGTGCCTCCGCCCATGCCTTAACTTTATCGAGTGTTTGGCGGGGGAGTCTTGTTCGTTTCTCTAACTGGGTATCGGTGAATCCCAGTGAGCGATTATTTACTGCACTTGCCCCAGCTTGGGTAGCTGGGGTAGTGTTCGTAAAGTTTACTTCACTTGCCCCGGCTTGGGTAGCCGGGGTAGTGTTTGTAAAAACTGTGTTGCCGGTATTCCCCCCAGTAGCTGGGGTTGTGGTTACCGGAGTTTCTTTAACCATTCTATATAGTTAGTAATATTGTACTGTGTATGATATCAAATTTGTACTAGAGATAGTTACACATGATGCTTTTCATCACATGTCACTAGTTTTACACTTAAGCAACAAGGAATCAAAAACTATAAATAATTGGAAACTAAATCAAGTACCAAATTAAAACAAATCTTTTAAATCTAGCCTCTAAGCTATTATTTTTCTATTTAGGCCTTTATAATGGTCTCCTTCAAACTACGGATAAGCAGGTAATGGTATCGATTTTGTCAAAATCTTGAGACTGGTATTAAAATATCCTGTTTGGCATCAGTATCGGTACCGAAGGCAAAATTCGAGAAATGTTAATATTGTATTGGTATTAGAAACTCAAAACTTGGTATCGACGGTGTTAAACTGTTAATACCCGTTTTGGTCATCCATATTCCAAACCACCAACTCAAGATCAAATTGTGTCGTCCTTATTATCTGACTATTTACCGGTATTGCTAAGGCCGACTCTTGAAGTGTGCGATAGGCACTTTTTTGGGACATAATTTTTAAAAAAGTATTATTATATACATATAATATATATATATATATATATATATATATATATATATATATATATATATATATATTCCCAAAAATAAACTTTATATAATATAATTTGATTTTGATCGTCTTAAAATTGTAGGGCCAAAAATTTTTTATTAAATATAATTCGTTTGGTAAAGTTTAGTTTATTTGGCTCAAACCAAAATCCTTTTGTTAAAGAATGGTATGAAAGCTTCACGAATTATCGGTTAATCGTTAACCAATAATGTATTTGATTTTATTACTATATTTGTGCTTTACTTATTTTTATAAAGTTAATGTTGTTTAAAAAAATTAGCTTATATATTTCGGTACTTGTTAGGGTCTACGAGACTTTTTATTTCAGCTCGATCGATACATATAAATTCTCAAAAACAACCCTGAGTATTGCTATTTTCACATCTTCAATAAATGTGAGATTTTATGAGGACCTTATTATAAAAATATAAAAGTCGGTCAACATAAATAATAAACTGTAAAAAAAATTGAAGTATAATAAGAACCAAATGATATCAGTATGTAATTAACTTGTTCTGCATGGGACAATCCTGGCGTCGATCGACAGGTTGAATATTAAAAGATTTTTGGTATTATTAGGCGTCGTTAAAAGTGATTGGATTGTAACGGCGCCACGTGTGACTCAAGTGAAGCATTTGCCGAAATACTTAATAACCGGACGACATACGTCACAAGTTTTGAGTCAATGTTCGTTTTTTCAGAATTTGGAGCCCAGAAACACACAGAACGGAACTGCATGAGGCATTCATCAAATAAGACAAAATACCGACAATTTAATATTATTATTTGACCTATGAATTTTAGCAAAATCGTATTTTTATTGAATATATATATATATATATATATATATATATATATATATATATTACATTTAATGTCACATACATAGTATTTGATAGAACGGATCAAAAACTTGTCATGTGGATGATTTACCATAATGGTTTAAGAGCGTGTGTTCAGTGTTCCAAATTACACTCTAATAAATCTCTTTGCACGTTTTGAGTCGGATTGAGCATGTTTTTGTTTGAGTCAGTTTTTGTTTAATATTTTTTATTCAAACAAAAGAAAAAAAGATTAGTTGTTTTTATTTGTTTTGGGCTATAAATCTGTTTGAATTTTATTTGGTTTGAACGTTTAAATTGGTTGGTCTTTAAACAAGTATGGGTAACATAATATTTTTCAGGAGTAGCGAAATACGCAAATCTACCCAAAAGGAAAAAGATTTACATTGCCGATGAAAAGTTGAGGGGTAGCGGATGCTACCCCTAACTATTAACACAAAATCATTATTTTTTTTAAAAGTTCAAATCAAATAAAGCTCAAACAAAGTTTATAGCCCAAAGCAAATAGAAACCAATAACTTTTTTTTCTTTTTTTTGAACGATAAACATCAAACAGAAACAGGTTTAACATAATCAATATTTTGAGGTTAAAATTTTTAATACGGTTTTGGATATACAAATTCAAGAACTTGGAAATAGATTGTTAGAATATATGTCTGGTTTAAATCTTGAGATTCGTTTTCCAAGTTTAACATATCTAAGGTAGTGACAATTTCGAAAATGTATTCGAATGATTTTGGTAATGAAGAAAGATGGTGTATTTAAGGTCTTTTATCACACTTTAAAGGGAGATAAATTTGTAAAATTGGATAAATGTGCGACCTTGCTCGTGTAATGGTGGAAACCGGAAAACACACCACTTTTCCTTTGGTTTGTCGAATATTAAAGCTAGCGTTGGTTTTATTGATTGAAACCGCAACCATTAAAATATGTTTTTCTAAAATGAAGCTTATCAACACGTGCTTGCGTAAGCGAATGGGTGATGAGTATTTGAACAATGTTTTAATTTGTGCAGTCGAAAGATAAACATTTGATAAAGTAAAAGAACAATCTGTAATGGATTGATTTCAAGCTTTCAAAACCGAATAGTAGAAATTTGCACCCCAAGTATCGTGTTTCTATTTTTTTTGTTTACATTGTATGAAATACGACAAAAAAAAATGAACATTGCCCCTGAGATTTATGTCTAGATTCGTCACCCTGAGATTTATGTCTAGATCCGCAACTGCGTTGTTGGTTCATTTCCGTGCATAATTCTCCATCATACCCTTTTATGATTATATCTTTTTTACACGAGACAACTATAATTAAAAATATGAACAAGAGATGTCATGTGTTATCTATCGGCGAAAGCATGCCATCGTTGCCATTTAGTATATTTATTTATGCTAAAGTGTTGGACTAGCGAGTTCATATGTTAACTAGTTTGATTTTTATTTTTTTAGATGTCAAGGTATACTTAATGTCCATGCTTAAATCAAATGAGAGGTTCGATCAAAATTTAAAAGTTAAAAGTCAAATGGACATCGGGTTCTCTAGTATAAGTGCATGTATTTTATAGATTGATTATTATTATTATTATTATTATTATTATTATTATTATTATTATTATTATTATTATTATTATTGTGCAAGTTTACACTTTCATATTGGTAATACGCAACAAGAAAATCAGATTGAATGGTGTGTCAACATCAATCCATAAACATGTAAGAATCATGTTTAATTTATGTGGTTGGCAAAAAAAATTTTGTATTTGAGTTTCTTTACGTTTTAACAGGTAAAAGTATTTAACACCTCTAATTTACTTTCATATTCCTACTCCTCTAGACATGATTGAAATCAATGTATATTTTTGCACATACAAAAAAGATCAAACCGTACTCTTAATATTTCGAGAAAATTAGCAAAATAGATTTTGTAACCATTCAAATCAACAAAATAGACTTATTTTTAACCATCTCCAAAATAAACTTGATAGTTTGGGCCAATCAAGAGATGACAAATAGGATTAGACGACTAGGATGTAGCTTGAATAATAAAAACTTAAAAGGTACAATAGGGACCAGAAAACGAGTCATTTAAATCAATTGATGTGTAAATAGCTATCGGCTAATTAGACGACTAGCCGGTAGCCTAAGGATTTGTCGGCTAGGATTAGCCCTTTCTTAAATTAACCAACTCAAGTCCCGGATCGATAATCAAACACGCAAACTAAACGAATAACTCTCGTTTATATTAATCAGAAAATGTCAATCTAAAAACTGATTACAACCCCTCAAACCCTAACTCGGTTTGACTCTTGATGAACCCTAACTCGGTTACACCAAACTCACCCTAGATGAACCCTAACTCAGTTACATCTCGTGTGTCTCTAGATGAACCCTAACTCGGTTGCATCTCACACCACCACAATCTATAATGTCTAACCTAATCTTGTTTATATAAACTAATCTAACTTGCTAGCCAAGACATTACCTATTATAATCACAATACAATTAGGAAACATAACGTAATTAGAAAATATAACCAACTATGACCTACTTGTCAATATTGGTCCTTCAAGTTCACCGACTTGTGACTTGTAGTCCGAAATTACTTCCAACACCAACTAGATTTAGCTCCCTCTTAACACGTGCATTATACTAATTAGTTGTTTTTGTGGTCCTCGTTGTATTTAAGGTTTTTGGTATTGGCCAAATAATCCATGATCATATTTTTTGTCTCTTGGCTATCAAATCTACTTTGAAAACAACTTAAGGTCAAATTATATTTTATTAAGTTCGTTGGTAAAAATAAAAAAAAACTATTTTGGTAATTTCATAATATTCCAGCTAGCCTCTCCCTTTCATATTCTTATTGGTCATTGGATTCCACGTCATCAAACTCTCAGAAAAGCAAACATCACTATACGCCTCACCCACATGACTGATATTATTCCACCCTAACAGACTTGTTTTTTATATTAATTTGCTTTGGTATGAAATTATCAAAAATAATAAAAGTTGCATTAATCAGTTAGTGTAGGTGACCCAACACCCAAATCTTTTGAGGTAGTGTCCCACTACGTGTTAGTTTGTTCAATTAATTTATCGACTAAAATAATATCAAACGAAACCAACAAACATATATATTTTCATTTTTGCACGGTTTTGAGTTATTTTATTAAACTGGTCGTTAAACTGATTACTTTATGTTCATTTAGGTAGTTATAACTTATAAAGAATTAAAATGTGGCATCTTTATAACCATACATATATTTTTTTAGCTCATAATTTCATAAACATGGAATCTAAAAGTATATTTAAGATGAAGATTTGCCAGTTGTCATATTTTTGTATACGTAATTAGTAAAGTCCAATAAACAAGTCGAGAAATTTGACAACAAATTGAAGCTGGCAACACTATATATAATTATATATGGATCAACATATTTCACCTGATCGAGTTGCAACGTAGTCAGGTTCTTATATATGTGGCTTGTTCGCAACCAGGAAATAGAATATAAATAACAAAATAACAGAAGTTAATGTTTAATGATATAAACCGGCAGTATCGACCTAAATCATTGAGAACAACATGGGATTTTGTGCCGCAAGAGATGATATTAATTATCTTATATATAATATCATCTTATATATATATGTCGCATGTTTGTGGCTTCCATTCAAAGTTTCTTTCAACCACAAAATCAATGCAAAGGTTTTATATTTTATTAGATTTTGGTTGATTCGAGTTGCACCATACATAATGAACTAATAATCATCTCCATTCATGACTAAAGGAAATTATTGCAATTTTTGCACGTATGTATATATATGGTTTTAATTGTGTTATAAATGTAAGTTATAATTCTTTGTCATGTCAAGAAATGATAATATTCACCTTTTGGAAGGTCGTCATAGATGACATAATAAAATGCAAATCCTAAGTGAGGTCATTCGTATATATTTCTTGACTTTGAGGAAAAATTCGGTTAAAGTTTAATTTTTTATTGATAATATGTAATATCAAAAGTTTCCGTTTTATATCATAAAACTTTCGCAACTCGCTAAATGTGTCAAAAATAGAGAAGATGAATGTATAAACACTACTTCAATTAAAAAGGGTATTTTTGAGGACCGCTTGCTACCGTTGCAATACGTATATATAATATTGAAACGCACTTGTGACAGACGTGAACTGTGATGAGCGATAGACTTTACGACAAAGAGAAACTGATCATATTTAAACATAAGCATTATTAATGTTAGGATTCACTAAAAAAAGGCTAATAACCCACAATAGGAAGTGACATCGTATCTTTTGGAATTATGATATATTTATTTATATATATATTTTATAAAAGCATAGAAGAAAAGAGGAGACATGTGGCACCATGGCGTCAAGGACCAACAGTTCCCCAATATTCAGCAACTTTTGAACATAATGCATGCAAATGTCACTATGTGCATCACCAACATCGATCATTTGCTCATATTCAGCATTTACATTATATAACTTTCATAGTTTCATAGTTTCATAGTCTTTCTGGCCACTGAAATTGATAAGCTTTTGTTCGTGACGTTATATATATTTTAAATCAATATTTTACCCCCTTTATACGATAGATTTTATTAGTGAATTTGGACTTTAAACAACATTCATTCAAATCAATGTATATACCTAAGCGTGCGTACAGAAAATCGAATTAATTGACCTATAACCAAATTGACCGATGAAACCTAGTTTAGCAGAACCGTACTAATAACCAGTGGGTTGGCTAAATGATTTTTTGAAAACTAACAACAGTGGGTCGGTTATGTTTAAGAAGGTTCTCCTACCCGTTAAAACCGAACCGAATAAGTGTTTTTTTTTTCAATATCATCAGCTTTATGTATTTTTAATGTTATAATATATAAATAATACAAATATATACACATTTTAGGTTAAATATCCAATACAATAATTGTTTATCATACATTCATACATAATGTACGAGACTACCAACACCCTTCGATTTCAAAAAACACGCGAGCCCTGAATGCAAGAAAACTTCCCCGTTTCCTCACATAGGGTTGAAGTTCAGCATCATCGTTCAACCTTTGAACTAATTCTCCAAGTAATCAATCTATTCACCTATCAATTTTTGTTTCTGACATGATTGATTCGTGCCTCAATCATCAGAAGGTAAACGACATGGTAAAATTTTAAAATTGATCTATGAAATCACATCAGCAATCTCACCAATCTACATCCAATTAATCATTAATTTATCTGAACAAACACATTTAAATCTTCATTCGAATAACCTTGAAAGTATTAGGTTTTAACCTTGAACCTACTATTGGGTTTTAAATTGAACGTATTAGGTTTTAAAAAAGATTTTATATTTCGTGAACTCAATTAAATCCTTAATAACAGGATTTTAAACATTGATCGGCCAATCTTCAAGATATTTTGTTTAAAGATTGTACGAAAACGTGTCACTTTTTATTAGAATATATCATAATATTATAAAAAATATCTGGTGCAATTCCATATACCAAGCGAACAATAATGAACATAAAATTTACAATTGTGGATTGAGTCTATTTCAATTATTACTTCATTAAATAAAAAAAATAGACTCGACCCACGAATCAATGGCCATCGTCTTCCCCCACTCGGCGACTCGGCGTTGTGTAGGAAGCGCTCTTCCCTCCAAAACGCCCCCACTACAGGGTCTAATAACCCTAAAAAAAAATTAGTGACATCATAATCTTTCGGAATTTGATGTATATTCCTAGAAACATAGAAGAAAAGGCAACACATGTGACTAGACGTGCACAAATCGGGTTCACTTGGAAAACCTGAACGGGTTCGGAACCGGTTTTTTCACACCGGGTTGTAAAATGGCACCGGTTCCAGTCAAGAACCGGTTCGGTTCCCGACCCGAACCGATGCCTAGATATGCTAACTTTTAGGAACCGGGTAGGGTATGAACCGGGACCGGTTTTTACGTAAAAACCGGTTCCACCGGTTTTTTCTGAAATTCAAATATTATAGCCGTTAGGAACCGGTTCCAACGGCTATATAGCCGTTTTTGACCGTTGGAACCGGTTTTTTAACTATAAATAGGTTATTTTTTTACTCTAAATAGCAAGGTTTGTTTGTGTATTTGTTAAACCACTTCCAAAACTATAAAACACACTCCAAACCACAATTAACTTTAAACCGACAACAAATGGCAACTAATGATGACGTTGTTATGGTGATCGAAACAACAAGATGCCCCGATGTTTGGGTTCATTACGATTTGTGTCTCATGACCGACTCACATGAGATGGCAAGTTGCAAATATTGCTCGAAGTTTCTTAAAGCAGGGTCCAACTCGACATTACGAAAACATACGAATAAGTATTGTCGAGAGAAAAGAAGTTTGGATGCTAAAAAAACGGAAGCGGGAGAGTCGTCCGGCTCTATAACCCAAAAATAAGTATTCCCGGATTAAAACGACGGACTTTGTTTTTTAAGTTTTAGTTGTTATGTTTAGTATCGTTTATGTTTTAATAATGTTAGTAATAGTCTTTGTTTAAATAAATAAAATGTTCGTCGTTATTAAAAAAGTAACAAAAAATTAATCATGAGTAACAAAAGTAATTATAATAAAACAAATCAAAACTAAATATTAGTTGAACAAGTTACAAATAATTTTACTAAAACAAATAATTACAACTCTTCTTCGTCTTCATTCTCGTTTTCACCCTCGTCTTCGTTATCGGAAGAAACCCCGTCCTCCGCCTCCTCATCATGAATATGACGCTCTATTGGTATTTCGTCTTCAAAGTTCGCCTTGTGTTGTACACGATCCACCACATCCAAATGGTCCTTTAGGCAAATGCAAACCTCTAGAGACTCGGGAGTTAATTTTGTTCTTCGCATAGATAACACCCTCCCACTAAGAGAAAAAACCGATTCGGAAGCAACCGTTGAGGCTTGTACGGCAAGCAAATCACGAGCCATGGCGGATAGAATGGGAAATTCGTTTTGTTTACCTTTCCACCAAGCCAATAAATCAATATTGCGAATTTCGTCGACCGTTGTGCCCTCAACATAGTTTGCTCCACTATATCGACCAAGTTCGCTAGTTGGTGTGTTTCCTCTTTGCCTCTTAGATGCCGATTCACGAATCCCATTCATCAAGTTTATAAGTGGGTCATTGCACTGCCTACTAGTTGTTTTTTTCACAAAAGACGATCTCGTGCTTGGACCATACATTTGAAAATAATGGTCATAAAGGTCTTGAAGGTTTTTGTTGAACTTGTCCTTCGCTTCCGTCGACAACTTCGGGTCGATCTCGTGCGTACCTAAGTTGTCGAATATTTCCTCAATCGTTGTTTCAACCCCATTAACATTCCAATAGGGGTTTAATGCGGCGGCACAAGTAAAGACCGGCGGTATGTTTTCAAAATATTTTATGAATTTTTCTTTTATCACCGCAACAATATTCTTGAAGAGTTTGTTCTTCTCCACAAAGCTTTTAAAAACACAAGACATATAGTACAATTCTTGCAAAACCCAACAACTAGTAGGGTAATAGACTCCCGATAATTTTGTTGTTGACTTTTTGAACACGTCAAGATACTCCAACAAATAACCGACTTGGACCCAAACACTTTCCGGAAACATATCGGCCTCGCGTTCTTCAACAAGATTGTTATGAAAACCTTGTAAAGTTTGGCGTTGGGCAAAAGCACACTTTAACATATGACAAGTTGAGTTCCAACGGGTTGGAACGTCCCAATTCGGCCCCAAATACTTTCTTTCAACCGACTTGCAATAGTTCTTATATTCAAGATGTCTTCTTTTACCACTTTTGAAGACATCTTGTAACATAAGTCTAAAGTATTTTAAATCATCACAAATGTTTTCATTGTCAAGACCTATTTGAACAACCAAGTTGATGATATGTGCAACACATCGAACATGAAAAAAATCCCCGAAACAAGGTGGTGAATATTTAATGATAAATTTTTCAGCCGCCTTAGTATTGTTTGAAGCGTTATCAAACGAAATCGAAAATATTTTATTTCTCAAGTTGTAAGTCGTTATAACTTCATCAAGTAATTCAAACAATTTTTCGACGGTATGTGGGAATGGGAAGTTTTCAAAAGCGATGGTGCGTTTCATCAATTGCCATGTCACTGGATCAACCCAATGAGCGGTGACACATATGTATGATTCGGGCAACCCGTGTGGTGCCGACCAAACATCGGTAGTTAAACTAACCATGGCTTCTAAAGAATGAAAAGACTCGATTAACTCTTTTTTAGCACACTCCCACAACCTGATACAATGACGTCTTAAGGTAGTACGACTTATATGTGTGTATCTCGGTTGTAGAGTTTCGCGAATCAACGACGTCAAATCCGGGTCATCAACGTGGTTAAACGGCAAACCTCGTTGAATAACGAACTTTGTCATTCTATCTTGAACTTGAGTCGTGTTGTAACGAAATAGTGTACCATCTTTACCCAAGTCAATTTGATCGGTCGCGCCAATCCCTTTCAACGCCTTGCAATATGGCTTCTCGATGTGCTTTCTCAAAGTAGAGTTGGAATCGTGCTTTAATATTGAACCACATAGTTTGCAACGAGCCTTTTGATAACCTTCGTCATCCACAATCAAATCCCAATTCTTCCATATGTCTTCGTTGCGGTTATGGTTGACTACCGTAACAACCCTTGGGTCCTCCATAACAGGAACGGGGGCAACAAAAACACTCTTCTTAGCCTTCTTGTTAGTTTTTTTGATGGGTGCCATAATAATATTTAGTTGGATGGTCGGGTAATGGAACGAGTTTGCTAAAGGAGTAGTATTTTAGTTTGTTTTTGAGTTTGGTGGTGAAACAAGTGGTGGAAAACAAGATATATATAGGTTTCGGGCATCAAAAACCGGTTCCAACGGCTATATTACCGTTGGAACCGGTTACAACGGCTCTATTGTCTCTCAAAAACCGGTTCCAACGGCTATATTACCGTTGGAACCGGTTACAACGGCTATTTGGTGTCTCAAAAACCGGTTCCAACGGCTATATTACCGTTGGAACCGGTTCCAACGGCTAGTTTGACTCTTCAAAAAAACCCGCCGGAACCGGTTTTTTCGGGTATGAACCGAACCGGTTACAATTAAGAACCGGGTTGGAACCAATGGGAACATACAAATAGGAGAACCGGGTACGATTTTCGGGTACAAAAATACCCAAACCGGGTAGGAACTGGAACCGATTCCGGTTCGGTTCCACCAGTTAGGTTCCGGAACCGGTTTTTTTGTGATCGTCTACATGTGACTATGACATCAAAGAGTAACAATTCCCCAATATTCACTTACTTTTAGACATAATGCATGCAAATTTCACCTTGTAGCACGTGCACATACATCATTTGATCATATTTAGGCTATGCGTTGTAAGTTAACATACACCCCCACATCAAAGCATATGGAGGGTGTCAAAACACCTTGTCGCAGGCGCCAGTGGCTCAGCATGAGTGGGTTAGTGAGGACGGAAAGAGAGACGAGGGGTGGCCTCTGCGGCTACATATTAACACCCTACATTTAGAGGAGTCAGCCGTCGAAGCATCAACCCATGGCAATTGGTCTTTGTATTTACATTATGTGACTTTATAAAAACATATAACTTTAAAACTCCAGCAGTTATCAATTACAATAGCAAAAAGGGTTGTAGATTTGTTTAAAAAAAACAAAAGTAAAGAGAAACAGAGTCAGAACACTCGGTTTTAGTTTCAATCCCTATTAAAAACGAAATATATCATCCAACTCGACATACTTTCTACAAAATCGCTAATACCGATAACTCCAGGTTGATCAGCACACGTTCACAGCTTCAAGAAGCTTCAAAACATTAAACTCTCCTCTCCTTGGAACAAGAAGAAAAAAAATATTACTGGTCAGTATCAATTTTCTTTCATGTGTGCAAGCGTGGTGTGAGTGCGGATGCATACTTACCAATTAATCCTCTTCCATAGGAACCTCTGGAAAATCAAATCTGTCTTCATATATAGTTTTGTTGATCACAGAAATAGGGGAAGGTGATGCAGAGTTAAGGAAATAAAAGTTTTGAAATTTGTTTTAGAATCAACCAAAAATATAGAAATTTAAGTAATTTAAAATACAAAGGATATATATTGACATGAGATCATCCTCCTTCTCGCCACGGTTACGGCTATGATTTAACTCTCTTAAAATTTCAGGTGTAACCTGCATCAAGAAACAACACCTTAATCTTTTAATAATGTAAAAACATTATATTAAAGTTTCTATAATTTTATATTTATGTTTATTCAAATACCATTTTATGCCTCTGTTTCTTCACAAGATAATTAATGTCATCTTTTTGTTCCGTTGTCAGTTCATGTTTGTACCTGCATAAAACTGCATTATTAAAACTCTAAAGGAGAAATAAAATTAAGCAAAAAAAACGAAATTAACCTTTGCATGAATGCAAGAAGCGATTGATGCCAAATCACAGGCATGTCCCTCGATTCCTCACAAAATCTCATGAAATGCGCAACCATTGCATCAATAGTTCGATATGGTAACGAATATTTCTTCTCAACTAACAGCTTTATGAAATAACTGCAATTTGAACCCAAAAAAAAGTTTAAAAAATCAGTCACCTCTGTTGTAAATTATGTGCAAATAAATCAATAGGTTAACAAATACCTTGTTGTGCCACCATACTCCATATCTGCAAGTTTCATTAAAGCAACACTGCAAATTATAAACAACACTTTAGTTGCATTTATATCCAGATGAAATGAAATTGTGCATATTGTAATTAAATTTTACCCTATGTAGTTTGGTCTAATACTAAACAATATATGTATACAATTATATACGATGCCCTTTTGTAATCCAATTCAAAATATGATTCTTTTGCTAAAATATAATTAAAGTTGACAGTGATACCTAGAATGAAGTGGTGGGATAGAGACTTTTTGAAGAACACTTCCAATAATAACAGCTTCTCTCAAATTGCAGGTTCTCGACTGCACACAAGACACAGAATCCTTTGTAGTTGAACTTTGAGGAAAGTAAACAGCAGTTAATATTTTGAATAAAACCACAGTTTGGTCAAGAATGTATTTTAAATAAACAATATTGTAAATGGTTTTCCAAATGCAAGCATCGAGATTAAGAATTGCAGAAACAAGATGTAACTTCAAAGATATTATCCTCAAAAACCCTAACTTTATCACAACAAACTATTCAACAAAATGAGAAATAGCTCAGACAGCATACCAGATCAAATACCTAAACACATACTCCCTACAAGATTCACTCATACACAATAAAAAAACAAATCATAGTTCAAGATAATCAATAATCTAAACTAACTATGGAGTGAACAATGATTCAGAAAGTATAAATGCAATGAGTCATTGTAATCTCTACAGTTTAAAAAAGCCCGAGAGTTTAGATCATTGATCATCATGATCTCTTATCATGATTTATCATCTTTGAGTGTTAATCAATGTAAAGAGTATAAGCTTAGATATTTGATCAGTTATTCATCACTTTAGTGAGTAGTTCGTTCTTAAGAGCTTGTGGGCAATAAATCATTAAAGTTACGTTTTGTATCTGGATTCGTGATCTCGACATTCGCAATCAAAAACGTTTACATTATTACATATATATAGTTTTCGTAACAAGAAGTTGTCTATAAGTTGATACATGAGTTCTCCTAATACAATCATGGCTAACAAAATACAAGATATTAAAGCCAATTGCATAATGTGTAAAAAGTAAAAAACCTAGGACAATTTAGTCACTTATTAAATTTCTGCTAAAGTATTGCAAGGAAAAACATTAATAAAGTTTGGCAAATCCATACCTCACATAGCGGTAACAAAATTCCTCTATTAAAAGCAGCCGGTTTATACACAGCTTTTTTCAGAGCTTGATATAACGCAAAATGCAGTTTTTTGTTCTTCTTTATATCCAGTCTAATACGAGGAAGTAAAACAAATTTGTAAAATCGCTCCACTTTTCTAGAACTCATATTGGAAGCAAGAATTCTAGTGGCTTGATACACTGCATTTGGCGACCATTTGTCTGGTTCTGTTAAATACAAAAGTTCCTCCCAATGTTGTTTTGCTGGTATGCTTTTAAAAGCCAATGGCAACTTTCCTGACGTGTATTTCTTAAAAATCTCACCAACACTGCATATCAGAGTTTATAAAAATTCAATTATTTAATGATTATTATCAAAAATCTTCTAATATCAATAAACACATGATTCATTTTAAAATATAAAAAACTTCTTAAATTCAGTAGTTTTCATAATTCGTGTCAAAAATCTATCTAAACTCAATAATATCATAATTTATGTTTAAAAAAATCAACAATTTTCATGATAAATATATATTTTTTTAAATAAAAATTTTTCATGATTCGTGTCAAATAAATTATATAAACTCAATACTTTTCACGATTCATGTTTAAAAAAACCAATAACTCTTTTAAGATCAACAATTTTCATGATTCAACAATTTAAAAAAAATCAATAACTTTCATGATTTGTGTAAAAAATATATATAAACTCAATTTTCATGAATCGTGTCAAAAATATATATAAGTTCAATAATTTTCATGATTCATGTTTTAATAATTCCAATAAATCAATAATTACACGATTCAGGTTTAAAAATGCAATAATTTCATGATTCATGTTAAAAATCTCTCTCATGATGATAAAATGGACATGTGTATCACCTCTTGTATATTTCAATGATTGAATCATCCAATTTGGGCAAGGGTTCAACTCCTGCAAATGAACCTATCTACCAATTTCAGTATCATAAACAACAATAAACCGTAATCATGATATCAAAAAGATTAAAACCTGCAGGTTCTTGAGCCTTTTCTTTAATTTTCTGCACAATAATGTCAGCCAAAGTCCGTTGTGGTCGTGCATCTTTAGAAAAGAAAGCTTCCAGCAACTTCTCTTCATCTTCATTAATTTCATCCTGTGATATCAAAATAAAACAGTATTTCAATTTCAACCAAAATTCTATTAATTACAAGTTCATAAACAAATTCAAATAAATCAAGAAACCTCGTAATCGCCAAATTAAAAATTAAATATCATTCAATCCCCAAACCTTAAATTCGATGAGAAAATTCATATAATGTCCTAGTGTTTTCTGAAGCTCGACCTCAACTCATGAGTCGTTTTTTCAAGCTTGGATCAGGCTCAGCTCATTTATAATTTATTAAATTATATACCTTATTTATTATTTTTATATGGTTAAAAAAACCTTAAACGAGCTTAAGCTCGAGCCTAAACAATCTTCCCATACAAAGCTCAAGCTTAGTAACTAAACAAGTTTTAATAGAGACTCGACTAATTCCAGGCTTCTTATCAATCCAATCTCAAGCAGCTCGGCTCATTTGCACCCCTATTAATATCAATTCCTAAACCCTAAACACTAAATTTCATAAACAAATTCAAACAATAAAAATTAGAATACCTCATAACCACCAAATTGACTCTGATTATCAGCAAATCCATCAAAATTATCAACGTCATCATCATCTAGAGCCTGAATAACAGGCTCATCCTTAAACACAATATTATTAGGGTTTTGTGCATCAGTCTCTTCCTGAATCTCCTTCTGCTGTAATAAAGCCTCCTTCAATATCTTCGAGCTCATGCCAGCAGACAACAGCTGCAAAATACATATTGTTTATAGATTAATTTCATCAAAATAGATTCAATTGTAAATATGTACAGAAAGCACAGACCTTTTGTTCTTGCTGGTGTTTTTTGGCGGGTTTGGTTCGCTTCTTGGAGACGGTGGATTTGTTGGTGGTGTCATCGGATAAAAAGGGTTCTGGGTTCTGATGACGCTCACGTTTCTTCCCCATTGATGAAGGTGAAGGTGGTTGCTGTGTGTTTGTTTTGGCTGCTGCAGACAGACTAACAAAGCAAAACCCTAACTTGAAAGGTTTAGAATATTATGTTGGTTTAAATAGTGGTTGTATTTGAGATTTAACGATTTATCAAGGACTTATTTTGATCTTTTTAGAAAGGAAAATAAGGGCTTAGTTAGGGATTATAACAGGCTGGGTTCGGGCCGGGTATTGATAATTTCATGCTCATACTTGTTTGTAAAACCGTGTCGCATACCCGGTCCATTACCCGTTGAGTATTTGTTGGTAATTACCCGTCGGGAATCGGGTATACCCGTTAGGACTTTCAGTTACATTTTTTTAATCATCATAATTACTTTATATTTTTTATTCATACAGCAGTTATTACAAATTTAAATATAATGCACTTCATATATAGAAGGGCGACAATAAATAAATAAATAATATCATTATAATTTTTATATTATTATATATATATATATGTTTTACAACCTATGAAATACAAAGAATTTAGGGTATATGGTTCGGGTAAACGGGTATGTGTTTTTGGGTAATCAGTCGGTTATCATCTAATCCCATACCCGGCCCATACCCGCAAAATTTTTTAAACCCTACCCATTCCCATCGGATTTCGGCATACCCGTCCCATTTGTTTCGGGTTTCCGGTATACCTGTCGGGCTTTGGCTTTTTTGCCATCCTTAGGCTTAATGGCCAAAGAGTCAAAGAACTTTGTTTTGAAAATTGAAACCAGACCGAACCAAGTAAAATCCGACTCAACCAAAGACCTTTGTTTTGTATAAAGTCTGGAACTGATGGCCATATCGTTATGGGTTCGGTTAAGGTAATAAAACGATACCCATATTTCACATAGTCTCTGTCTCTTTGATTAAAACTTTATTGGGACTTTTTTAAACACTGGTGATTCAGTTTCAATCTAAAGGTGGTCATTGTGTGTGGAAAAAGTGGTGGTCGTCGACATCTTGATGTTGTCGTTCTAATTTTATAGTAAGAGATTTAAAGAGAAGGTATGTAAGATGATTCGAAGAGAGCGGGAGAAAGTTGAATGTGTTTGGATGTGTTGGTGGTTTTCAGATAACTTTGAGTAGTTTTTTAAACTTTTCTTAGCTATGTATTAAAAATGTATGGTTCAAACCCAAGGGTCGACCCAAACCCGAAAACTGATATGAATTTGTTATTATTTACATATTATTAAATATAATTATGCATATCCGCTTTAGCATTATTAATAATTAAAACATAAAAACATACTTATAACACACCTATAAAAAATATTCAGTCTTAATCACTTAAACATAATAACACAATTTGACCTTTAACATGCTCATAAATCTTCTTTAATCTCATTTCCATCATGTAGAGCATGTCATTTTCATTTGTCGCTTCTTGACGGCTATAATCTATTGCTATAACATTTGATGCTCTAGTTTACAAATAGGCACATTTTCTCTTGTAGCTCTACACACTTCACTTTATCTCAAATCTTCTTCAGCAAAAGCTAGATCATCATCTCCATTATCTCCATCAACCACTAATTGATATCGTCAATGTCTTCAAATTTAATTGGATCAACGCTTCTCAGGGGCGGACATACGTTGTCCAAAGGAGGTTCACAAAACCCCAAAATATTGAAATTATAATGCAATGGTATATAAACAAACTTGAACGAACCCCCTAACAAAACTAGACAAGTGATGTAGTGGATAAGACATGTAATGTTAAGTTTGAGGTTTGGGGTTTGAAGCATGCCATTGACTGTGAAAACATTTTATCTTGGTAGTTTTTTTAATGTGTTTTGGTGCCCATTAGAGTTAGATTGTTGTGGCATAAAAGTGATATGAAATTATAGTTTTGTCTTGAACATCATTTACAATATGTTGCAGAGTTGAGTTAATACTTATGGTTTTTAAAGCATAATTAGTCCACAGTCATGAATGATGAGAGCTTGGAAGAATCATGGTAAAGTACTGAGTTGATTCATTTTATTCAATAGAGGGTTATGACTTATGATATATAAAGATAATTTGGGTCCGGGTGTTGGATAATAAAAGGTGTTTTGAACCTATAGTACTTAGGATCCCTAACCACACAGACACACTATATTGTAGTTTTAAAAACCAAATTACACACACATAAGTGAATTAAGTTTTATCATTGTCTTACCATTTGCTCTATTTATTTATTTATTTATTTATTTTGTAATTTTATTAGTGGAAGTGTAACTCTTGCTCGACTCGGTATATACCTTTAAAAACTTGTACAATATCATTTAAAAAAACTAAGAAAGATAATACACGCATATAAGCTAATAATCTATAATATAAGTGATTAATGTGAGACATTTAAAGACTTCAATTTAATAATATGAGGTATTGCCCGTATTGGAATCAAGTCCCAGTTGAGACCAAAATAAATAAAAGAATAAAAATAAAATAGGGGGCTTAAGTTAGGCCATGGGATTTTCTCACTTATTGATGAATTTCTCTCTAAAAATAAAATGAAGATAATCAAGTGAGTCATTGATCCAAATTAACCGTTAAAAAAATAAAAGAATAATAAAAAAATAACAAGTACTATATATTTCGTTACATAATCCAAAAAGGCAAAAAGTAGAAGGTGGGTAGTTGCTAATTTAGGAAAGTATAGTTCCTTAAAGACAATAAACAAACAAAGTATTAAACTTACAAGCGAGTCGCCTGTGGGCAGCAATATGATGATGGGGTAATCAGACAGACATGCCCAACGGAAGCACTTCTCCATTATTAACCAATTTAGATACAACAATTTCACGGCATGCGATCCGCCGCGGAGAGTTTGCGGTGGCGATTAATAATATTATTATTCAATGAGTCAGCAGCAGGAGCGAGATGTCCTACTCGCTGTTATTAGCTGATTCCAGATTGCAAATGAGCTGGCAGACTAATTTATTATTACCATCATCCAATAAGAAACCACGGAGGAACGGTGGTCTTCCTCCTTTAGGCTTCAGGAACCTTGGTAACACGTGTTACCTCAACGCCGTTCTCCAGTGCTTGACCTATACCCCACCGCTTGCTAATTTCTGTCTACAGCTTCAACACTCTGCTTTCTGTATGTCTTTTCATTTTCATTTCAGTATTGTGTTGTTCAATTTGACCTAATTTTATTACTAGGGTTTGTTATGAAATTGCGATTTAGGGAAATGGTAATTCAATGCCCCTAACTTAAATTCGTCTTATTCGGAGTGTTAATTTTTGATTTCTGAACACTAATTGTTAATTTCCCTTTAGAATATATGCATTAGGGTTAATGGTATTACAGGTGTCTTCATTGCTTCAATTTTAGGGCTTTTTTGGTTTTTTTTCGGGTCAAATTTTAGGGTTTTTTTTTGTTTCAAATTTAGGTTTTTATGGTTTATTTGGGTTAACCAAAATAAATTAGCTTCAAATCGAACTGAATAAGCGAATAACCTAATAATTGAATTCAACTGCCTAGCTGGTTATTCAGTTACTCACTTACTGTTACAGCTTACAACCCCCAAATTGGTTAGCCAAATAATCAAATTTTGTAATCGGTTTATCCGGTTGAACAAATTCAGCATTTTGTAAGACCAAAAACCAAACTAGTTATTCAGTTATGGTTACATGTTTACAACCCTCTAATTGATTAACCAAATAACTAAATCTCTTAATCAGTTTATTCGGTTAAACAATTTCAGAATTTTGTAAAACTGAAAGCTGAATTGGTTATTCGGGTATGGCTACAACTCAAAGCGAATAACCAAATACGAATATGGTTTGGTTTGGTTTTTGGTTTAAACGGTTTCAGACTGAATAATAAACACCCTATTATTGCTACGCGTTTGCAGGCGAGTCACTAGCACAGCAAGACAAAAAGAGCGATTGTCCATTCTGTCTACTAGAAAAGAGAATCGTTCGTTCTCTTACTGCCGACTCAACCACAGAAACACCGGGGAAGATAATTGGCGGTTTAAAGCTCTTTGCAGACCATTTTCGTCTCGGAAGACAAGAAGACGCCCACGAGTTTCTTCGATACGTTATTGACGCGTGCCACACCACATGTCTTCGGTTAAAGAAGTTGCAACAACAAAGACGTAAGGTTATTAGTAATGGAGGCGGTGACGGGTTCAGTGGCAGTTCGGTAGTTAAAGAGATTTATGGGGGCGCTTTACAGAGTCAAGTGAAGTGTCTTGTTTGTGGCCATGAGTCTAATAAGGTTGATGAGATAATGGATATTAGCATCGATGTGTTAAATAGTAATTCGCTTAAAGACGCATTTGAGAGTTTTTTTCAACCCGAAACTTTAGATGGGAATAATAAATACAAGTGTGATAGGTAAGCTTACCATTCTACTTACCGTATTCTTATGTATGTATGTCTTATGTTGTGTTTATTTATATAAAACTTGTGACTTTGTAGTTGTAAAAGGTTGGTAGCAGCAAGAAAGCAAATGTCTATTCTTCAGGCACCTAACATTCTTGTAATTCAACTAAAGGTGGGTTCTATATTTATATCAGTGGATATCTTTATTGAGTTTTATTTTTTATCAGAAAAAACGGTGGCTAATTAAGTAATTTTTGTGGTTATTTAGAGGTTTGAAGGAATATATGGTGGAAAAATAGACAAAGCAATTACTTTTGAGGAAGTACTACTTCTTTCAAGCTTCATGTGCGAAACGAGCCAGGTGTATAACACTAGTCTTATCCTTTTAAGTGTTTACTTGTTACACTTGTACTGTTATTTTTTTAATATATTTTTTTATTTGGAACTATATTTCTGATTCAGTTGATCATTGTTTTTGCAGGATCTTCATCCAGAGTATAAACTTTTTGCTACCATCATACATTCTGGATATTCACCTGATTCAGGACACTATTATGCTTACATCAAGGTTATTTTATGCTTTTCTATAACTTTGCATATTCAATAGTCTGTATTTCTGTATTGGAGTGGCAATTTGAACTGATTTACTTACGAATCAGTCAATTTGGCTTATGTTGATGGGTTATAAAACCCGAAACAAAATTGATTGTTGATTTGTAAAACTTAATATTCTATTAAAAAATTTAACCCGAATCAATTGATTGTTGATGTGTAAAACCTGAATATTTTATTCGAAATAGCATTTCGGCCCCCTTATATCTGACTCACTAATAGATTGCTATAAGTAGGGCTGTAAATGAGCCGAACGGTCTCATTTTTCCTAAAGAACTTAAATGTGCAGCTAAAGCTCGGTTCATAAAAAGCTTTAGCTGGCTTGTTTATTTTTTTTAAAATCAAACTAAATGCCATTAGCGGATAATAATTCCAACTGAGTTTATTCCCACCTGTGGTCCCAAATTTTAAGAAATCTACTCTCATTGGATCACCGTTTCGAGCTAAGTTTTACATCAATTGACCCGTATCCTCCTTCCGATCAAAATCCCTAAAACATCAGTTTGAAATTCGGAAAAAACTTAATGCCGTTAATTTTTTTTTCTTTTTTTTATGGAGGACCAATGAGGGTAAAACTTCTAAAATTACCAGCGGGAATAAACTCCGTTGGGATTATTATCGGCCAATGGCATTTAGTTGGGATTATTAAAATTGAATTTACGTTTATAATTTAATTCATATTGACAAACATAAAAAGAAAAAAAATATATTTTTAACATACACACATAGTTAATGAATTACAGATTTGATGGGTTATACATACATGCAAATTTGGGTTATAGTTTGTATAAAGGTTTAGTAATTCTGGATAAAATATGCATTTTAGGTCAACCCATACACAAAGTACCAGCTTGACTAGTTTCCCACTCATTTTGCCACGTTTAGTTAATATGTATGTGGGAGTCGTTGCTTGTTTACTTATTTTGTTTTGAATATGTTTACAGGATGCTATCGGGCGTTGGTATTGCTGCAATGATTCTTATGTTTCGGTTTCAAACATTGAAGAAGTTTTATCTGAGAAAGTCTATATTCTTTTCTTTGCCCGTACCAAACAAAGGACCGCTCTACCTAACAAAAATTTATCTACAAACGGAACAAAATCACATGAAAACAACAGAAACGATAGTTCAAAAGTTCCCAAATCAAGAGTTGATCCTGCGACTTCATCTAAAGTGGTAAAGCCGCTTTATGTTCCTCAAAAGAAGCCGGTCAGTTTTGGTATCAAAAAGTTGCCTCAAATTATTGTTCATAATAAAGAGAACAATGATAATAATGGTGATGCGAAAGCGCCACATGTTAAAAAGACAAGTGAGAAGAAGTTTCCATTATTGGAGGAGAAGAATGGTGTTAGTCAAAATAAACATGTGGCTAATGGGAATGCTGAGATTTATAGGTACGGAGACGCATTTGTTGCGAATGGAAAAGAAACTGGTAAATTGCATAATGGTGTTGCTAAAAACGTTTCTGATGAGTCGGATTTGCAGAGGAAATGTAATGAACAGAAAATTTGTGATTCTGTTGTTAATGATCATAAATCAATAACAAAACATGAAGAATTGAAAGAAAGGTATGTAATTTCGCATCTTTAATTAATGCTTTATGCTTTGTGGTTTTGAGATGCATCCTATAGTTTGCCAGTTATTTTTATCAGTGTTCTATACGGTTTAGCATTGAAAAATTGCAATTAGATATTAGAAATAGGAAATAAAGGGTTAAAAGTAAATATTGGGCTGGTATTTAAAGGGTTGTTTTTTAAGTATATGACTTTTTACCTTAAATTATTGTGCTAGAAGTTAAGAATAAGCTTATTTCAACTTGCAAGGATGACTGTGCCGCTAGATTTATATAGTTTTATGTCTTGAAGTTGATTTCTTGCTTGATTTTTATACGGTAGTTTGTCATGTTTGTTTCCTCATAGTATCTTATGAAACATATATTATTTTGGCATTTGAGTATTCAGTCTCAAGAAAGAAGCTTCTTCCTTTCTGAGAAACTGTGGTTATTCCAATGAGGTGGCAACTTTCATGCGAGCAAAGAGGCTGAGTATACGAGATGAAGTTGGTGATGCATTACAAAGGAATGAACTTAAGTAAGTCCCTCTTAACATATACGGGAGGGATCAAACGAGAAGAGGTAGTATTGTGAGAGGAGAAAGAAGAAAAGAATTTTTCAAATTTTCAATTTTAGATAGTTTTAAAATACAAAAAGATGGTAAAAATGCAATGTTTATTCATCTATTTTAACATTTAAAAAAAATACATAGTCAAAACTCGCTTATTTATAGAATTTACCCATGTGTTGGCTATGTGTATCAAACATATATATATTTCCTACATATGCCTAATTGCCTACACATGTGTATAAACGTTTTAAAGTAAAAAATAAACATATGAAAAAAAGTAGTTCAATTGTTATTTAATGTATATAACAGAACATTTGTGTATAAGAAGTAAAGTTTTTAAAATTTTAACCATTGATAGGAAAAAATAAATGATTTGGGCTTCTTCTTTTTCTTTTTGCAATAACTTAATCTCCTGTAATAAAACTCTCCCTATATATATGTTTATGAATGTGCATGTATGCATGCATATGATTATATGTTGTTGGTGTAAAAGATATGAGGTTTAAATTGGTGCAATATGTATGCAGGAGGAAAATGACAGCTGATGCTAAGGCTGTGTTTATTTCTCAAATTCCTCAATTGTTAAAAACCGATCTCATCAAACGTATCAAATCTCAAATTGATCCATGAAACAGGCGCTGCATGGTACTCACCGCAAACACTTATTTTAATTCAGTTATGTAAGTTATAATTCTGCTTTGATGTTACAATGCTCATAGCTCATTTTTTGCAATTTGTAGAGGTGAAAATGGGATGCCACGTCAGAGTCGCTATGAATTTTAAGGAGGCGTGGAAACATGAAGATGGAATGCTAAGTTTTGCCTTTTAGTTTGTATGGGAGATGTTTATTATTGTTAAGACTGATTTTGGTAAGTGGTTGCTGAGTAAGGAATATGTTGAGTGAGGTTAATAGAGAACGGGATGGCGAGATACATATAATATTCTTTCTGTAAAATATAGCTCTTTTTGACACACTTATAATTTACCGTAAAAACTCAGTTTTACTGTATATTGGCATGACTCGACCTGTTTGTTTTACCTGGACGGTGATAAAAGTTGCTAAATTCGTCACTTTCTGGCGAGGACAGTGACAAATCGTCTAAATCCGTCATTTGCTGCTGAGTGTTTAAAGTGAAATTGGTAGTTTTAGTTTGTATGAGATGAGACCTTCACTTTCAAAACTTTTTGACTCACTTGGTTTTTGGACATAATAACACACCATTATAAACTATGAGAAGGCGAGCGGGTATCGCAGATTGATAACGAGTTTGAGATAAACATAAAATACATATATTATATATCCTGAAACCACCGACTTATTTACTACCAAAAACTAAGTTTTCAAACCTCCATCCAAGTGACAAAAAAGCAGATACAGGATCAAAATGTTTGATCAACAACATGATGCATCCTATCAAAATCCTTTCACCCCACAACTTCCACCCCATTGTTGTTTTCCAGCAACCTTCTTTCAGAACTCGAGCTTTTTGACTATGTGAAAATTGCTGATTTCGACCCTCTTTACAAGCCCGAATTCTACCTCTATATACAATGTAGCAGCGTACATAATTTCTGCATGGAAAACTGGAGAAGTTCATATTGCTGATGATGCTAACATGTTGGATTGTTGATAATCTTGTATGAGACTTTTGTCATAAACATAGGATGGAGGTTAAGGTTTCTGTTCTGTTTGATATTACTACATCTCGATTCCAGCTTCTTTAAAAGCCGCTGTCATGGTAGTCGACGCCTCTTCAAGTGTTCGTCTTTTCTGAATTGAATTGAACGTTTCAATCACGTCACCTTCCTCCCATTCATTAAAGTCATCAACCCCAATCCCACACTCTAAACCTGCATTCACCTGTTCGGAAAAAAAAATATCATATATCTGATCAATTGTTTTTCTAATCATATTTAAGACATTTAATTGTTCATGCATACCTCTTTGACATCTTCCTTGATGCGTCTCAAAGAATTAAGGACACCAACAAAAAGCGTCTTTCCTTTCCTCTTAACCTTAACTAAACAATCTTTTGTTACTTTTCCCTCGGTCACCATGCATCCAGCAACCCACCCACTGCCGCTCCTAAACACCGCGCGAACGTCTGCCGAACCAATCAGCACTTGTTCCTGCAAGATACCAAGAGTCTTTTACTTAAAAAAGTACAAAAAGAATCCAACATATCATGAAAATGAAGATTCGTAATAAGCCTATGGCTATAGGTAAAATTAGGGTCATTCAAAAAGATTGTGGCTGGCTAGATATCTGCTCGTTTATAAACAAGCTGGGCACGAGCCAAGGTCAACTCAGCCCATGGCTCACTCGTTAGTTGACTCGTTGGCTCCTTATATGCTTTTGAGCAGCGGCCAAGCTCAGCATTTCAGCTTGTTAAGATGAACGAGCTGAGCCGGCTTGGCTTGTTTACAGCCATGGGTCAAATGGACTGAAGATTAATTTTTGTAAAATTCAGCAAACAAATGAAGATAACAAGATGTTTGTGGATCAGCCCGACCCAAAACAACCCCAGCCCATTACCCGATCCATTTGGCACCCTATAATAATAAATCTTGAACACACCTCAACAGGGTCTAGTAGTCCCTCCATTGCGGCCCGCACATCATCAAGAAGATCATATATAACTTTATAAATCCATATCTCAACGCCCTTATTGTCAGCATACTTTTTAACAGAACCAGCCACTTTCACATTAAACCCAAATATAATGGCTTTACTTGCGATCGCCAGGTCAACATCACTAGTGCTGACATCACCCGCTGCTTGTAAAACGAATTTCAAAGTCACATTATCTTGTGGGAGCTTTTGTAAAACTTGTTTCACAGCTTCAGTTGACCCCTAATCATGAATCAAATCGTTTAAATGTGTTCTTTAGAACATAATCACATACAAAGGAAAAACATGTTCTTTAGAATGTAATCACATACAAAGGAGAAAACATGTTCTTTAGAACGTAATGGCATACCTGAAGGTCCACCTTCAGAACAATGTTCAGTTGGTGTAAATCTAATCCAGAGTTCTTGCCTGTTGTAACAGCAGAAGCAAAGGACGAAAATTTTACCGTCCCCGGCCTTGGCCAGTATACGTTCGTCTCTTAATGATCTTGCGCGTTCCCCTGCCCTCTCACGTGCGATATTGAGTGAGTCGACCACCTCAAATTCATCACCAGCCAATGGGACGTTGTTTAATCCGATCACCTGTAAAGTATGCGGTTTTAGTACGGGATAAAAGGGTTCAGACTAAAAAAGTTCAAATTTTGAACGTTTAAACAGATTCAAATGGGCCACTTTCTGAGTGGGTCAAACAGGTTGGATATAAACTGGTCAAAGGGTTGGGCAGAAGCAGGTCAATTAGAGTTTCGGTTGAAACAAGCAAAACAGATTTCCGTTGAAACAGTCCATTTTCTGAATGAATGAAATGTGATCTGCTCAAAACAGGTCAAATGGATTCTCAAAACATGGCAATTTAACGGGTTGAAACTTGAAATGGGTCAAACATATTCAATTCAAAACAGGTCAAAGAGGTTTCGATTGAAACTAGCAAAACAGGTTTCTGCTGAAACGATCCATTTTCTGAACAAATGAAATGTGATCCGATCAAAGTGGGTCAAATGGATTTTGGTCAAAATGTGGCTTTTTAATGGGTTGAAATTGGTCAAACATATTCAAGTCAAAACAGGTCAAATGGATTCGGGTCAAAACATGCCATTTTTAACAAGTTGGAACAGGTCAAACATATTCAGGTCAAAACAGGCCAAACGGATTCGGGTCAAAACATGCCATTTTTAACAGGTTATGGATCACAAAAATTCGGGTCAAAACATGTCATTTTTAATGGTCAAACGGCAATCATATTGATTCAGGTTGAAACAGGCCAAATAGGTGTGAACTACTTTTAGCACGGGGTGTAATATACACGAAAAACGCAATCAGTTTTTAGCAAAGTCTGACCTGTACTGGTATTGATGGTCCAGCAACATCAACACGCTTTCCAGCATCATCAAACAAAGCTCGAACCTGTAATATCCAAAAGAGGAAATCACTTCAGGGATCGTGTAATATGAATTCAATCTAATTATTATGTTTTAAAGTCAAGATTTTTAAAACCTGGTTAAGTGTTGAACAATTTTACCAACCTTTCCAACGGCTTCGCCACAGACTACTACATGCCCTGTTTTAAGTGTGCCATTTTGCACGATAAAAGTAGCTACCGGTCCTTTTGATTTATCAAGACCTGCTTCAATTACAGCACCCTTTGCATTTCTACAAGGATTAGCCTTCAATTCTTGCAGCTAAATAGTCAAGAAAAAATAACACATAATTAATATGTATGTATGAGCATAAAAATGCTAAATCCCTTTTGGATCCATTTCTTATTAATGGGTCCATTCAGGTAATTATTTTATTCACAAAATTAGAAATAATATCACTTTTGAAAGCATGCCTGACTTGGTAACCATTTCTAAAAAATTATGAAGTTTGGACAAAATGGCATTTTCAGTCAACCCAGCTTGACCCATGCCAGACAGTACCAAAATCCAACATTTATAGCCCCCCACCCCCCCCACCCTCTGCAGCCCCACCAAAAAAAACAAACACACACACACACACAGAGTGCGTGCAATGCATAAGTTTACCTCTGCAACGAGCATGATCATTTCCAACAAATCATCAACATTCTTGCCAGTAAGAGCACTGATCTGTAATAGGAATTTTAAATTTATTAAATATAAATCGATAATAAGAATTGTGAGAAGATTATTAACATTAGAATGAAAGAAGGTAAGGGCTTTTCTGGAGCACCTGAACCATAGGCGTATCACCACCCCAATCTTCTGGTTGGCAACCATTTGAAGAAAGATCCTGCATAACTTGCATGATTCTATCCGAAGCTCCCTCCTTATCTATCTATAAATATTGAATAAATTAGTAAAAAAATAGCAAAATGTGCAGGCAACATGGAAAGTTGGATCATTTAAGTACGCCTATTATACCTTGTTAATGGCAATGATTATTGGCACACCGGCTGACTTGGCATGGGCTATGGCCTCGATTGTTTGAGGGCGTAGCCCATCATCAGCAGCCACTACAATAATAGCAATATCTGTAACCCTAGCTCCACGAGCTCTCATTGCACCAAAAGCCTGCAAAACAAGGTGGTTATTTTCAAATCTCCAACCAAAACAATATAAGTTGGCAAAACGGTAAATGGGTCAAGCAGGTCAAAAGTGTTCTCAACCAACATAAGTGTTAATGATGGATAGAACCAACCAACTATCAGCAGCATAGCAGCTTAAACTTCTATATTATTATTATTTTGCAATAGTTATATTCTTTTTGTTTTTTGCTGTCTTATTGAACATGCGGCAAGTTTATTTGGGCCCCATTGGGACAGAAATATAATAATAATATTTAAAAAAGCCAAGGGGTGAATCTGAACAATCAAAAAGTTAGACTAAACCGCTAAAATCTTGATGGTTATTGATTTTATCCAACCTTAACCCATAAATAAACTTGTTCAACATAAGCATTTAGCCTGTCCAAAAGGTCAAGATAGCACTTTCAACACATTTAAAAAAAACAGTCAACCTTTGCAAAAGAAATTAGTGGACTATACTGCCAAAATTTTGAAATATGGTTGGCTTTATCTAATGTAAGCCTTATTTTAACAATACAGTTTTATGATCTTACTTGCACATTCATTATTTATACGTTTAAAAGGGACGACAAGGACTCATGGGTTTTTACATGTACCCAAATCTATAAGAATATGATGAAATTACCTCATGTCCAGGAGTGTCAAGGAAAACACACGGTCGCATAGTGTCATCAACAGCCACCAGGACCTTATACGCCCCAATTCCTTGTGTGATCCCGCCAGCTTCAGAAGCTGCCACCTGTAAAACATGGATGGTAAAACTTAAATATGCATGTTTTAAGTCATGCTATGAGATCTATCATCTTCATTCTTCACTCAAAAACTAACTTATAACTGCAAGAAATAACTTAATCATATTAGTAGGTGTAAAGAAACGAAGCATCGGTACCTTGCTTTTCCGGATATAATCCAGAAGTGTGGTCTGCCAAATACAAAAAAAAAAAAGGTAGTATTATCAAGAATTAGTCTTTAAACAAACTTAAAGCACAATTTTTTGTGAAAGCTCATATATATTGCTGCTTACTTTTCCATGATCAACATGACCCATAATAGTGAGAACCGGGGGTCGATCTTGTAAACTATAAAGATCATCTTCATCTAATATCTCTTTCTTTTTCGCCATTTCTTCTATTTTAGTGGGAACCACATCAAGAACCTCCACCTCATACTCCCTACAAACCATTTTCACCATTTCTTTATCCAACTGTTGCACCCCATCAGGCTTAATCCCCTTTGCATATAGACACCCTAGAATCTCACCTTCACTAACCGCCAAATTAAACGCCA
The DNA here is from genome assembly GCF_021521415.1 of Bidens hawaiensis. NCBI lineage: Eukaryota > Viridiplantae > Streptophyta > Magnoliopsida > Asterales > Asteraceae > Bidens > Bidens hawaiensis. The sequence goes on along the minus strand of NW_027491823.1, from coordinate 610,441 downwards.
GCTCATCAATTAACATACCCTCTTCATCGACCTCCATTATCTCAACCTTAACCGGTTCAGCCTCACGAGCTAACCGCATTCTAACCGCTTTTCTACTAGCCTTACTCCATTTTCTCCCCTTTTTTTTGCACCCGGGATGGAAACATTAAGCTCTGATGTTTCATCATCATGAATCTCATCATCAACTTTGGCTTTGAGCCTAAGAGCCTGTGCACCAGGCCCGCCACTCTTTTTTCTAAAATTATCCTTAAATTTCCCGGGACGCGGTGTCTTTCCTGGTTTAGGCGGTGCTAAAACCGCTTGAGCTATTGGCGGGTCAACACTCGATCTTTTAGAAGCAAATTTGTCAATCAAAACGGGTCCGCTCCGTTCTCTTGTTTTGGTACCAGAATCGTTTTCATCAGATTTTGAAGCAGCTCCTAAATCTTTCAAGATTGGTGGTTTTTTAACTGTGGAAAGTGGTTTTGATTGTAATTGTGGTTGGACTCTTTGAGGTGGTCTTAGTGGAGCAACGGGTTTACTTTCGACCTCAAATTTTGACTTTTTTTCCTGACCCTTTTCAACCCGTGTGGCTTCTTTCACAACCTTTTCTATTGTTGCAACAGGATTCCCTTTACGCCACACCCTTTTAAGCGTTTTAGCTTTCCCGTTAGTTGTTGAATTACCCCAGTTTCCATTGTTCGTATTTTGTACTTTTGTTTTCTTATATGTTTCTAACTTCTCAACTTTCTCAAATGACCCAATAACCTTATCTCTCGTTTCTCGTTCACCCAACTTTGATCGTTCTATCTTATACTCAGTCGGTTTCAACACGGGTCGTCTAGCCGATTTAACTAAAACACCAGAAGCACCTTCATTGCTACTTTTACTAGTGGCATTAAGTGATGCAGAAGTCCCTTTATCAGCTATAATTTCAGTGGTCACAGAATATGTACAGATTGAAACATGCCTCCATCCAGCGGGAAAATAAGCCGTCTTAACCGACACACGGGCGCCTTCTAATTGTCCGGAAGAACAAGTGCAGGCACTTCCTAAACCCACTAAGGAATCTAAAGAGGCCATAATTTAACTTATTTATACTCCAGCTTCACTTTATTTTCACAGAGGCAATTCATCAAACACCTTATGTGCATACTAAATTCACCACAATTTGTGCCCTAAAGTATACAGATTGGTTAATTCACAGTCCAAAGAACATGATTTCCAGTTCAATTAATATAAAACCGTATGAAATTTGAGACAAACAGAAAAAAAAATGATCTTTTTACCTCTGAAAATTAGGGTTTTGTTGGTGGATTGGAGACAGGCAGCAGAAGGTGTTTGTGTGTGTGTGGGGCTAATTGTATGCCTCTTGACAAACGAGAACGTTACACGTGTCTGATAATAAGTTGTAAAGATAAAATAACAAAAATGTCTATTTTTCATTTTTTATGTCTTTTCAATCGGGTTCATAAAATTCTACATGGTTTTATTGTGTTCATCGTAAAACTCGGTCCGCTTGATTTCAAATCATGAGACGACAAGATGTTTTAACTAACCAGAATCAGTCACGTGTTTATATTTCATCAAAAAACAATTATGAGAACCGGTTGTCTTGCATTTTATATAATTATTCAAATAAGCTTAAATCAAACCCTACAAATATTCTTAGGCTTCTTAATTTTCACCCAATCACCTACCTCATTATACACATAATTTAAAAAAAAAATTTACTTTGGGTCCAACTCATCACATGAAACGAGACAAACTTATGCCCTTATGCGAGGGCGCCTCACCTAAGGGCTTCTTAAGACGACGGATAAGCTCTTATTGTATGGGTCTCGACGAGTTAATCTCCAAGGACCTATTGGAGATAGTCTTATGACTAGGAGTTAAACAAGTTGATCACTACTGCAATGAGGTAAAGGCTGGCATCACTACTAACAAAGAAGGTTGTCGGTTGAGGGAAGGCAAGCATCAAACTTACGATACAACGGAACAACTAAGAGTATGATAGCCTTGGTAGATAATGTAGTTTTGATAATTAGTCTATGGTTAGATTGAAACAATCTTTGGGTCTGTTTGGCATCAGGTTTTGAAATGGACAACCGGGGTAATGAAATAGACAACTAAATGAAATGAATCATTATAATTTCATTGTCTTGTTTGGATGCAATGTAAGAATAGAATGATTCATCACTTTATTATTATTATTATTAATAATAATAATAATAATAATAATAATAATAATAATTAAATAATGTTAATAATAATTATACGAATATTATTTAACTTGCGCGTTACGACGATACTATTAAATCGAATAAAAATAATCATGAAAACTTTGAATCACATACGTGCGTTATGAAGTGTTAATAATAATGTTGATAATACAATAACAACAATTATTATTATATTTAGATTCAGTAATAACAGTTATATTATAATAATTATAATATAACAATAATATTTGTAATTGTTGATTTTACCAGTGTTTTAAAACCAGTTTAAACCGGCCGGTTGAACCGGTTAAACCGGATTTCGCACAACAAGCCGGTATATTTGGTCGGTTTGCTAGGACATCGTACCGGCGGGTTTTTCCTTAAAATACCGGTTTTTACCGGTAAACCGGTTTTAAATATGAGGAATTTTTTATATTTGCGGCCCATATTTTTTCAAAATTACTTTTAACCCAACAATTAACATTCAAACGTGTAAACTTTAGGACTATTTATTTAAAATTGAGTGTTTTTGTATTATTTTTTAATATGGATTAACTTTTGGGTTATTTTTTTGTTATTGAATCATTTATATTTGGGTTATTTTTAGAGTTGAAGTTGCATTTATAGAAAATTATAAGGTAAACTATTCAATCGGTTGAACCTCCCGGTATAACCCAGTTCAACTGGTTGTACCATTTTTTAGCTCAATCCGATACGAGTAAAAAACCGGTTTTTAAAACATTGGATTTTACCATTCATAGGAATAAAAAACACCTTTTACAAATAAATATAAATCCTTAAAAAAGGAAAGAAACTCATTCCTTAAGAATGATTCATTCCACTCCGTTTTTGGAATGATCTATTTCATTTCGTCTTTCGTTCCTTTTGGATGAAATGCTAGTTGTATTTTGAAGATTTGTGTTGCATATCGTCCAAATATAATGCTACTTTTAAACCAAATAAAATAAACTCTGTTGCATTTTCAAAGTAGATAAAAAATGAAGAAATGATCTCTAACGCACAAAGCTAGTAAAAATTAAATTTATCGTTGGTGATATGCAACATCGCACAGGGGAACGTGTTTACTTTGATTTAATTTTAACGAATTTTGCAAATATCAACCTAAGTCTTTTTAGTTTTTGCAGCAATGCGTGAAGGAAAAATACTCGTTTTAGTAACAATCCAAAATCATATCGACTCATACATCACGCATGCATAGATAAATATATAAAAAATGGTTAAATTCTTTGTTTTATTGGATGTATTTGAATTTTTTTATCGTGACATCTTGTTAATAGAAAATCCATCAATACATTGCTAAATACCAAGATTAGATTAAACATAGCTTACAGTCTTACACGCATGTGGACTTTAAGTAAGTTAAACGCATAAACCATACGTTTGTAGTCTAGTGATTTAACAATCCTTGTTAAAACTGAATACACAATTTCAGTGTGTTATTTTACTCGTTCATTATTCCAATACTTTCAATTCATCATGTAATAGTTTAGTTGTGACTAATATTAAAATGTATATATAATTTCCACATGTAAATAACTTATATATATATTTCAATCAAATATTTCCTATTATTTCTGCACGTAGCTTTTAATTGACCGGTTTTACAATAAAAAAATTGTGGGTCGCAATCCAATTACTTGATTTCGTGACATGGAAAGCAAATATACAAAAACAAAAAAAAAACATATGGACATTTTGTTTCATTAGAGAAACAGATAAATATAAATATAGAGTGTGGAGTTGTAGACGTCATAAACTCAAATCCTAAAATGATTCGGTGGGTGGTGTATATAGTTTGACTGTAGTTTATTACATCTTCAAATGATGGCGGTGAAGCTTAAACGAGTTCGTGAGGGACTCAAAATGTATTTTTAAAAACACATAAACGAGGGGGGGGCTCAAAATTTGGGGAAAAGCAGGTAATTTATATTGCGTATACAAATTTTCGGTGCAAAAAAGGGTCAATTTATTTTACACTATTGCGCAAAAAACAAGGGGACCCCGAGCCACCCCCGCCCTAAAGAAGCTTAGCCCATGATTATTGGTGGATGATATATATAACACATGAATATAACAAATAAAAATGATCAACTTTTAAGCATCTCTCTTCAAATTTGTTTCTATAAATTGAGAAGGTATGTAACGTTTCAACATGTCAAATTGTCTCTCAAACTAGATCATAAGAACAAAGAGCTGATGGCATTGCAAAATGATGAGCTATCTAAAAACTTACTTTGTTCTCAAACTCACATATGGAACCACATTTTCAGTTTTATAAAGTCTATGTCACTCAAATGTGCAGTTCAGCTACAAATACCCGATATCATCGATGGCCATGGTTCGCCAATGTTACTTTCCAAGTTAGTTGAAGCCCTCCCGATAAAACCCGAGAGAACCCAATTCGTGTATCGCCTTATGCGCATCCTTGTTCACTCTGGTTTCTTCGTGAAACAACGTGTATCGACAACGGGAGGGGATGATGAGGAGGAAGGAGAGGGCTATGTGTTAGCTCCTGCTTGTCGGTTGCTTCTAAAGGAAGACCCCTTAAGCCATAGGCAGCTAGTGCTAGCCATGTTGGATCCATTATTGTTGGAATGGCAGCATATGACCAAGTGGTTCCAAAATGATGAAGTGACCCCCTTTTACACAACTCATGGGAGGTATTTTTGGGATGTGCTAGGCCAGGAGCCGAGGCTTGGTCAGTTATTCAATGAAGCGATGGCTAGTGACGCGAGGCTTGTTATAAGCGTTGTTCTAGAACGTTGTGGTAGTGTTTTCAAAGGGTTAGATTCCATTGTTGATGTTGGGGGTGGTACGGGGACAATTGCTAAAGCTATTGCGGAAGCTTTTCCCGATATTAGTTGTATCTGTTTTGATGTTCCTCATGTGGTTAATGGTTTGGTTGGAAGTAACAACTTGAGTTATGTTGGTGGAGACATGTTTGAAGTCCTTCCCAATGCTAATGCAATTTTGCTTAAGGTATACTTTTGAATATTTTATTTTATTAATTGAATACTACCCAAGTTACAACTTACCTTAACTAAGCATTGGATGGTCAAGAGACCGGTCTAACCAATGTTGTTAGACCTTTATCAATTTCAAGTGAAACATGTTCTCTTTTTCTGTTTTACGCTTTTATTTAATTCACAATAGATCATAATTGATTGCAGTATATCGTCTTTTCGGTCGCAAATGGCTTTTTATGATTGATTTGTGACCAAAATGGTGGTCTAAAAAATCTTTGTAGGTAACTATGTTTTGTTAACAAGTTTATTATAAATTGTAGTAGCAAATATTGAGACTGATTTATGACTAATTTGTGAAATGTTGGTTGTAATTTATATCAATAACGTGTGTACAAGAAATTTTGACATCAATTTCTATTATCTTTTTTGAAAAACTAGTGGATTTTGCACGATTGGAATGATGAAGAGTGCATAAAGATATTGAAGAACTGCAAAGAGGCGATTCCAAGCAAGGAAAATGGAGGAAAAAACTAGTGATCATCGACATGGTCGTGAAGGTTGACGAAGGTGTGAATGAATTACTCGACTCTCAATTATACTTTGATATGCTTATGATGACTAATATTACCGGACGAGAGAGAAGCGAAAAAGATTGGGTAAAGCTCTTCCTTGACGGTGGCTTTAGTGATTATAGAATAACTCCAGTTTTGGGTTCAAGATCTCTCATTGAAGTTTATCCTTAGCTAGTTAAGATGCTTTGCTTTCTATACTGCCGTATTTCGTCACAAAGTTTTTAAACAAGAAACTAAGTACTACTTTCTTGTTTGTGGTTCTTTTTGTATCCATGTTTTCATTCTGTCATGTTTAATCTTAATGTTAAAGTCAACTGTAGTGTGTGTCTGTGTGTTCGTGTGGATGTGCAACATGCCGCTAAATCATTACCGTAACAGGAGTGATGTTTTTGAGGGTCTTGTTAAAACAGTCTATTTTAAAAAGAACATGATAGCAATTGTTTTGAGGGTAGTCAATAATCAGTTTGTAACGGTGTTTCTAGTATTCCGGTTCTGCTCTTTTATTCCAATGTTAGGAGGGTATTTAACATTTAGTTTTTAAGATATTCAAATCTTAAACGTGTGTTCCTACCAATGACCTAGTGGTCTGATGGCATAGTTTTTAAATCCTTGCCAATGCAACACATAATATAGTATTAAAAAGTAGTCTCTTATAAGTTATAAACATGCCATTTATTAAACATCCCTATGAGAAAGAAACTCTTCTACATGTAAAAACTTATTCACGTTAAACTGATATTAAAAAAATGCCCTTTTAATCTGCTTCTAGTTTTATACCAAAATTGTTAAACTCTAATCATCTAATGTATGTAACTATATATTAAATATATATGATATCTTTTTGTGGACCGGGCTTTCAAACGGCTTCGGCTAGGGCTAGTCACAGGGTCAGACTGGTTATGGCTTTGAGAGAAATATTTTGGCCCAAACATTTGACCAACCAACTGACTTACACAGTTACCCAATTACCCTCATCTAAATTTATAACTAACTAACTAACTAACTAGGGGCGTTCACTATGTTGTCAAGTCACTAAATCGTGAACCAAACTGTATAAATCTCAAACCGTCCGAACCAACTGATCTACTTCGGTTTAGACGGTTTGATCAGTTAATCAACACACCTGTAATCACTTGAGGGATAAGTAGATTGCATGAAAGTAAGCAACAATAAAAAAAATTCAGACTAGTTGTTTACTTAGAAGTATGCAAGTAAAAGTATATTTATTTTTATTTATCCATATCAGGAGACGAAAATACCCATTGATTATAACTCCTTTGCTCTTCTCTTATCTATAACCTGTAAATAATGAAAATGGGTCACACAATATCAGCTCAATCAATAACACATGTGGTCCCATCTGTGAAAACATGTTACTTACGTGAACAACTGTGGACGGTTACGAGACAGCTGAGGCCGCTTCATTGGAGATATTATCAGATTCCTCAAAGCCGTAGATGGATCAGTTCCACCACCGCCGCCGCCGCCAAACATAGAGCGGCCAAAATGCTTCTGTTATCAGCATGCACTGCTGAATGTTTAGCAGGCGGGCTAGCCGAGATATCAAATGGTCCAGAGTTTAAACTGTTCTGTCTTGTTTGTGGCCATATATCTTCCCGAGGCCCTGGAGTGTCAGGTGTGGTAACCGACCAATCTGCAGCATATAATTAACTAGCATTTCTTGGGTAATACCAACGCCAAAAGTAAAAATTGTTTATATACATAAACACATATAGGAGAGGATCCCTTAGAAAGTATAGGAAACAAAAGGGATGAAAGGCTATTTTTGGAATAGCTACTTTTGTTGACCTTTTTCGAGTTCCCCATTTTTTTAAATGTTCATAACTTCTTTATGCAATCAGAAAAAATTACACTCTATCATCAAGCATTTCTTTATATTTAATTTGGGTTTAGTGTATATATATATATATATATATATATATATATAATTAACTATTAGAGAAATAAGAAAACTGTGTTGTATGGTTCTGCTTTTAGTTATTGACTTATTGTGCTATACTTTTGATTTGTATTTTTGAGAAAACTAAAGGGCTGACAATTTGGCTTTTAGGACCAAAATGCCCTTTAATCCTAAATTTGAGGAGTGTCAAATATCACCTCCATAATTTCTATTAGCCTACTTCAGTAAAACACACTTTTATTTGATTCAGTGCTTGTGTGTGTGCGTGTGTGTGTTTATCTTATTATATTCTAATAATAAGTAAACAAAATGAGATTACCTTTCCTGATTGGATCTCTATTATCCATCATGTTAGCTGGACTAGCAAACAAATCATGATCTGTTCTTGAAAAGAAGTTGTTTGTTGGTTGAATTGCTGACCGTTTGACTGATTCATACTCGCTTCTCAACTGGTCATACATCTCATCCAGTTTCCGCTTTTGCCTATAAAATATATCCAAGAAAATTATTATTTACAAATAACTGACCTGGATTTTATTTACAAATAGCTGACCTGGATTTTTCAGAAAATTTTTCTTGGAGCTCTTGCTTATCTTTAGATAGATTCTCGTTTTCTTGTTCTGCCAGCTGGCACCGTTTGGCCATTTTCTGATATGCTACATGCACTTGCTCCATTTTTTCAGTGAATTTTTCTTGCATTGTTTCACATTTTTGTCTGCATTGAGCTACTATTCGGTTCATTTTGTATTGCATTTCAAGTTCTTTTTGTCCTATGTAGAACATGATGCTTTTGAGTGAACTCTTCATTACTTGACGTGTGTTAAAGGAAAGATATGTTCTATATGGAGAAACAGATACATAATTAATGGAACTAAATTTAATAATTAAAGTTAACAGGATACAAATCTGTGGGGATATGCCAGTCATAGCCATCTGCAGTGAAGCATGTGAAAAGAGTTAAGAAAGAAGAAGAGTACTAGCTACAAAGATATGAATGCTAAAATCAAAATGTAGTTAATGAAAAGAAATGTGGAAATATGAATGCATATTAATACTATGATTTATAAAATTACAGCCAAAATCACAATTGTACGTAAAACAATTTTGTTTAAAAGTTATAAGACACCATGCTCATTTCTCTTTTATCTATTATATATTGGCATAAATTATACATTAAACTATAAATTTAGAGCCAAATATGCAAATGCATATAAATTAGTTATGTTTTAAGTGATAAAACATGATGCTCATTTCTCTTTTATCTTTTATATTATGGCGTAAATTACCCACCAAGTCGACCTGAACACGGTCAGTTTAACTAAGCATGCTCACAGGTTTGACCCAAACACATTTAGAATAAAACCATGAATTTCATGTTAGGTTCACGTTGTGTAATAAATTCACACCCCTAGTGACAAACTACTGAAGAAAGTATCTTGGCAAAAAACTAAGCCAGTTGTGTGTTCTTACATTTATCCATTCATCAGTTGGGTTGATATCTACAGGTCTCATGAGACTGAAAGCAAAAAAGCGCATTAAGTCAATAAGAACCAGGGTACAAATGATGCATCTAAATGTTTTAAGACATATGTTGTTTTCAGGGTTCATAGACTCAAATAGTAAAACATGTACCTTTTAGATAGAACTTGATCACAAATAGGGCAGGCTCCATCAGTACTTAGTATCTTGCTGGCGTCTTCGTTGCCCTATAATGCCATTAAAGAAAAATTAATTGCCATTTGCTAGTGACAAAGAAGTATAATTGAGTAACTGAATGCAATTTAAAGAAGGTTATAAATTGAGGATACACAAGATATGGCCACAAGTGGTAGATATAGCTCTTCCTTCCAGCTCCCGCCAGCACGCGTTGCATCTCATTGCAGTGTTTGCAGTTATCTACAAATAGTTTTATACACCTTAACAGTTAACACTCCTTGTAAGACCCGTTCACAAAGATTCTGCTACCAAAGTGGAAAATCCACTGAATAAGTAAAATAAAGACTGTAACTATAGCTACAGATAACACAAATTGAACAGTTGTGATTGATACTAACAGCTAGCAAATTGAAAGCAATATGCACTGTGCACATAATGCATTATAGTTCAACCTTTTTAGTACATAAGCATCAGGACAATGACTGCATTAGTATTATTAATCAAAAAGTTGCCTTGTGACAGCGAGAAAATGATTCAGAAAAAGAAAGAACTGTTTGGATACTTTCATTGTGTGGTAGCATTTAAGAACAAAATTAAAGGGCTTTTAAGAAAAACATGGTCCATGATCCTAAGTCCTAACCTGTGAACATCATGATGATAGGTGTCAACAGTGAAACATTTTAAAGCATCTAAACAGCCTTAGGAAGCTCTAAGTTACTATATTATGGAAATCTCTATAAGTGCTATGAAACTATTTAGTCTAATAAGCCTTGGTTTATCTAAACCATCTCTATAAACAAATGCAACACATAAAACAAAGCTTTTGTTGTCATTTTATGCCCTGCACTGCCATTTATGGAATATGAAAATGAAGGACATCCTGCTTCTGATAAATGAGTGAAAAGAAATCAACATGAATTAGAATTTTCAGATGCTTAACTGGAACTAGCACTTAGCAGCAGATATAGAAGTTTTATACGCACATAATTGCAAAAACTTCAGCAATAGTACAATTGCATAATACATACTTAAGCAATTAATACAAAAATATAATCATCTTCTGATTCAGCTAACCTAAAACTTTACACCAACTTTTTTTTTTTA